>NW_028237242.1:0-45441 GCF_017979445.1 Akebia trifoliata
TCTTAATTAAAAAGGTTTAATATACATTAAAAGATAAAACATTTGATCAAACCAATAAAATTTTCAATTAATAATTTTAAGTTAACAATAAATTAAATTTTAAATCAAATAAAATAAATAAATAAATCAAACCTTAACCAGTTAAATTGTTAACAAATAAATAACTAAAGAATTCGTGGGCCCAGGTATTTCTTGACTAACTATGTGTGTACATCGTTTTACTCCAAATTCTAAAGAAATAATAACTTATATAGCTTTAGGTGGGAAAGCTTTATTGACATGTACGTCCTTGGACTTATCTATGGGTCCCACTAATATCATGAGAGAGAACTTTTGAAATATGTGGAGGATATCCTCATAGAAAATAAAAAATGTCAGGGACATTTTTAGAATCCGAGCTTATTTGTTAACAAGTAAATATTGCTCCCCGTAAGAGCAGTTTGAAGAGCAATTTTTTTCGATTTCTTCACATACATCATTTTTTACTCTTCCGAGGAGTAACTCTTGGGCGGAGTTGCTTATCCAAACGTGGCTTCTCGACTTCTAGCTCCCCGTAAGAGCTAGAAGTCCTCATGAAATCGTATCCAAACGCCTACTAAGGGATTGTCTATTACAACTTCTAACTTCTGCTTTAGGTTTCTGTGTTTAGGAGAAACAGAAGCCCATAGTCTGAGAAGCTGCATATGAAAGAATCTTGTCTGTTACAGAAACTGTAGAAGTACTGAGGTTCGCATAAAAGCCTGAAAATCATGTTTCTTTCATAGTTTTTATTTACAAGATTTTAGATAAATGACCTGAATACACTTATATGTAAAAAAAAAAAATGTAAAATGCAATATTTTGATAAAAACCTTGATAATACAAATATAGAAAAATATATAACATATATTTGTTGGGTCCCATTCAGCACCAAACATTTTGGCCAACATTTTAGCCAACCATTTTTGTCCTACATGGGTTAGAAGTTTTGGAATGGACTGATTTTTGGTGAGGATAATCTCTACGGTGAGGAGATCATCCTCACCAAAAATCAGCCCATTCCAAAACTTCTAGCCCATAGTTTATAAGTTTAAAAATCGTGGACCGTCCATTTTTTGTAAACCATTTTTGATGGGGTTAGAAGTTTTGGAATGGGCTGATTTTTGGTTATTATGATCTCCTCACCATAGAGATCATCCTCACCAAAAATCAGCCAATTCCAAAACTTCTAACCCATGTTTTGAAAAATGTTTTGCCAAAATGTTTGGGTCTGAACATTTCCCATATTTGTTATTGACATATTTTAGTTTATTACATGTCTTTGTAAATGATAAATTACATTGAGGCACATTCGTAAACGGTAAATCACGTAAGTTCTATAATACAACAATGGCTGAAATCTATGATAAGGGAAATGTGTTATGTGAAAAATAGAATGCATTTTTGTTTCATTAAAAAAAAAGGGATGATAAGATCCCTCCTTTTATAATTTTCATTTCTATGTTACTAACATAGAATTATAGAATCCTATTGTCACATATCATCTAAGCAAATATATAGCAATGCTATATTAATCAGAAAGCAAACCCCTGATTTAGTAAAACCCAACCCTAAAATTCATAGTGAACCCAATTTTTGGAAGAAAACCCAAAGGTTTTCATGCAATGATCTGGTACACTATTTTGGAAGAAAATCCAAAATTTTCTTACCTTTGTGAAATCAATGAACTCAACCCAACCCACCAATTATGTGTTAATGTCACAATATAAGCTACCCTACTTTAATAAGCTTGATTTCTCTATGAAAATTTAATATAATAGTGTAATAGATCATTACATCAAATAGACTCTTTATCTAACTGAGAGCATCAACAGTAAAATATTGGGGGGGTTTCTATTTCTTAATAGGAATCCAAGTCAACCTCCATCATCTTCTTCATTAGTAAACTAACCGTCTCTTTCAACTCAGCACACAGCTCATCAATATTTGTAACAGAGTTTGGATTGGTATGGGGTGTTAAGGAGGAGTTGGACAAATTACTTAGTTTCATGTCAGCAGTTCAATTTGTTCTTCAAGATGCCGAGAAATTAGAAATGATTGCAAAGTAAAGGAATGATCTTCATTTTCGTGATGGAGATGGAGACTTGCAGCTACGCAAAATCAGGAAGAGAAGGGGTCGATTCAAGCTCAACCTTCATCGAACAATAGAGAACATTGAGCTTTGATTCAGCAAAATCAATCAGACCTTTGACGGACCTTCAATGGAGGAAAATCGAAGAGAAGGGGTCAATTAAGCTCTTGCCCTAACCCCAAACATGTTTTTCTAGAGGAAAAGCAATGTGTTTGTGTTTTATTTAGAAATAGAAAAGGGCAAAATCGTCGTTTTTATTGAATCGTTTTTTCCGCTGTTGACTTCTCACAATGCAATGGCTCTCGTGCAAAAGTAGCATTGGACCTACTTTTATAAAACTCGGCTTCTTAACTTCAAAAGAAAGTGGCAAAAGCAAAAGCTAGCCTAACAAACATGTCTAGAAGAGGCTTAAAGCTCAAAAAGTTTAAAAAAAAAACAGATGAAAAAAATCGTAACAAACAAGTCCTAAGGATTCAGGGTTTGGGATATTTGAGACAGGTGTTGAGCGAAATTTGATTGTATTCTCTTCTTTAATTTGATCTGGTAGTGTGTACGAACCATAGATGTTTTTCATCGTGATCTCACTCGTATCTTGATGAAAAGCATCTATGGTTCCTACACACTTTCACATCAAAAAGGTCCCTCCCCCCGCCCCAAATGTTATTCCAGCACGATTCCAATATTAATTCACACCCCATCTCCTCACAATGTGAAAAAAAAATCTATATTTGATAGTCCAAGACCGTCGAATTTCATAAAATTTGATGGACTAAGGTGTAAAATTTTTCATTGACATTTTTTTTTTCAACAAACTAAAACCATTAAATTAATGAAGGATGGAAAATTTTTGATTGCTTTAAACCATCAAATTGGGGATCATCCAAAATTTCAACGGCCATAGGTTGTCAAAATTCACTTTCAAAATTTTGTGGCACCATGTTACTCCAACACGACTCCAATATTAATTAACGAAACGGTGGATGCTGCATAAGGTGGTATTTAATGCGGGTTGGCTGTTTCAGTCCCTACACAACAAAGGAAGGGGTGCAAGTTGTCGCTTGAGTCCAATTCTTTATAAATGAAAGATGTTTAAATCGTTGTCATTTACTTGTATGGGTTAAAGTGCACTAAATGCATTTTGAAAATTAAATTTTGTACCAAAGATACGTTTAATTTTTTTTTATTCCAAAATACCCTCGGATGTGTATTTATTGCACTTTAATGTGCACCCTAAGGGCACACACTAACAAAACCAAACTTGTATTAATATACAGTGCTAGTTATTTGGTGTTAGGTGGTTTTCACGAATAAAATTACTTAGATATACTTCACTTTTTGGTGAATATTTGAGGTATTCTTGAATTTTCAAACAGATGATATGCCCTCTTGACTTTGATCTTCTCTTATAGATTAACAAAAAATGACCTAAATGCCCTAATCTTCAACTAATATCTGAAAAATCCTTAATTTTTCTTCCCAAAATCAATTATCTTCACTTTCTTCAATCTCTATGGTAAATTCTTTTTAATTTAACCTCATCTCTAATCTATCTTTTTCAACCTGTCACATTAATCTTTTATAATAATAAAAAAACTCCGATTTCTTATCCAAAATCTTATCATATTCTACTTCAAATAAAGGTCCTTTATTTTGTTCTTAATGTTTGAAGTTAAGTAAGCAGATTGATCTTTAGGTTAAAGAGGATGGGTTTTTTTTTTTTTTTTTTTAAAATTTAAAAATGAAGGTTGAATTAGATAGAATATGAAGGTTAGAGAATAGGATAAATTTTTTTACTCAAGAGGTTTAAGATGATTGGGAAGTGAAAAATCAAGGACTTTAGATAGATGAGCTCATTTAGGTCATGTTTCTTTAATTTTAGTAGGAAGGCCAAGCCAATGAGGGGCATGTCTCAGTTTGAAACACAAGGGGGTCACTCAAATAGTAACCACAACAAGGAGGGGTATTTCGAACTCACCCTTTATTATATCAGTACTCGCATTATCATAATTTCCTATGACTGATTTATTAATAAGATAAGATTATAAAACTTTGTAAGCAAATGGATAGTTAATTCATATAAAATTATGGGAAAATTATTATTTTTTAATTATTTATTAAAAAAAATTCAAATTTTTTTTTTAAAGATACTAACTAGGTCATTAGATCATCGTAGTTGAAGTTTTCGAAATTACCCTCGTCAAACTATGTTGTTTGACCGTCTAGTTTCATTTTTTTTATTAAAAATTTAAAATAAAATGGTCAAGCGACCTAATTTCATTTTGTTAAAATAAAAAGTTGAAATAAGGTAGTCGAACGACCTAATTTCATATTTTTTAAATACAGAGGAAACAAGTTGGTCAAATGACCTATTTTCAAAAAAAAAATTTTAAATAAAAAGATGAAACAAGGTGGTCAAATGACATAGTTTAAAAAAAATTGCAATATTTTGAATAATGGATAAAAATTTGAATGAAAAGAGGCAATTCAATGGCTCAATGGCCAATTTTCAATTACAACGGTTCATTTTTCATTTATAAATATGGAAAGAGATTTCTTAAAGACAAACAAATAACCTTGTTTTGGAATAAAAGATTTCTTAAACAAGATGGTTAAACGACCTTTTTATTTATTTATTAACCGAGGGAGTATCCCATCAACACTCTCATGTAAGCGTGATAGACTAATCTCCCTTGAGGGCCCCGCATGACCAACCCCATACGAGTTTTAAGAGGACGACCTTCATTAGTTACAAGACAATCAAAAGATCTTGTTTTGAAAGTTTGTAGGTAACAAGATGTTCAAAGGATCTTTTTTTTAAAGTAACATACAAACAAAGGGTAATTTTGATATTTGAAGATTTTATTTCTCAAATAAGACGATCAAACGACATTGTTAGTATCCTTTTTAAAAATAGTTAAAAAACATTATTTTTAATAAATAATTTTTTAAATAAATTTTCCTAAAATTATATTCAACTACTTTATATATATTAAAAGATATTTAATGAAGACCTGTTCAATGAATAATTATCATGTATTCTTCTCTCACCTTTTTAATTCATAATCTAATCGATTATGAGGAAACTTAGGTTAACCTAGTCCTCTTTCAGAGGTGTAGGTAAGGTGTTCATTGTGCGATCGTACATAGTGATATTATTAGTGTTCTGTTCTCAAACGATTGGGACCACATCAAGTTGAGTAGTTGGGTGAGGTGACTTTGATTTTTGTCTAAATCCTATTTACAATCATTCTAAAAATGAAAATTCTACATAGGAGGTAAAAGATCCATCCAATTAATGATAAGAAATGAGGTTAGAGTTGGAAAAAATTTGAGCACAACTTAGATTATTGAATTTTGTCCATCAATTAGGAGTGGGGGTGAAATAGGGGTGTCAATCGGTCAAGTTCGAGCTCAGCTCTTGACTTAATTGAAAGTGTTAGGATAAGAAAAATAAATAAGATTAAAGTTTAAAATTCTCATTGAAATTTTTTTAGATGCAAAGAAGAAGAAAAAGAAAAATGATTAGATACTTTTAAATGAGTGAAATAAATAATTTAAATTGAATTATTAAGTGTATGTAGATAGTTATTTTAAAATTAAGGTGGGTATCACAAGTTAGTGAGTATATTTGACTATTTTGGTGTGTGCAAATACACCCCCAGTATACCTAAGGAATCAGTGTAACTTACCACCTGGCGGACCTAGCTCCCAAACACAAATCCAATCCACGACGGATTAGATTAGGTCGGATTGGACCAAAACCTGGCCTACTGACAGTCTTAACTTTGGGGTAAATAAATATATATTGAGTCGTGATTTTCTGACGCCTTATGATGCGGTACGGATTAGATTCACAGATTTTTCTTGGGATACACAACTGTACATTCTCATAAATATTTGTATCTGAAGAAAAAAAATCAATGATTCTAATTATGACACGTCAGATAATATATGTCAGAGGGGTGCGTCAGAAAATAAATGACAAGCTGCTTTCATGACAATTGTTTCTCAAAGACATTGAATTTTCTATATGAAAGTGACGTGCTTGATATTTCTTTATATATATATATGGGTCCCTATCCGTGGCCAACAGTTTGGCAAAACATTTTGGCAAACACTTTTTCAAAACATGGGTTAGAGGTCTTGGAATGGGCTGATTTTTGGTGAGGATGATCTCTACGGTGAGGAGATCATCCTCACCAAAAATCAGCTCATTCCAAAACTTCTAGCCCCATTTTACAAGTTGAAAAATCGTGAACCGTCCATTTTTTGTAAACCATTTTTGATGAGGTTAGAAGTTTTGGAATGGGCTGATTTTTGGTGATGATGATCTCCTCACCATAGAGATCATCCTCACCAAAAATCAGCCCATTCCAAGACCTCTAACCCATGTTTTGAAAAATGTGTTTGCCAAACTGTTGGCCATTGATCGCTACCCTATATATATATATATATATATGGCCCCTATCCGTGGCCAACAGTTTGGCAAACACTTTTTCAAAACATGGGTTAGAGGTCTTGGAATGGGCTGATTTTTGGTGAGGATGATCTCTACGGTGAGGAGATCATCCTCACCAAAAATCAGCTCATTCCAAAACTTCTAGCCCCATTTTACAAGTTGAAAAATCGTGAACCGTCCATTTTTTGTAAACCATTTTTGATGAGGTTAGAAGTTTTGGAATTGGCTGATTTTTGGTGATGATGATCTCCTCACCATAGAGATCATCCTCACCAAAAGTCAGCTCATTCCAAGACCTCTAACCCATGTTTTGAAAAATGTGTTTGCCAACTGTTGGCCATTGAACGCTACTCATATATATATATATATATGGGTCCCGTTCAGCACCCTAAGTTTTACCACACACTTAACAAACGTGTTTTGTCTTACATGGGTTAGAAGTTTTGGAATGGGCTGATTTTTGGTGAGGATGATCTCTATGGTGAGGAGATCATCTTCACCAAAAATCAGCTCATTCCAAAACTTCTAACCCCATCAAAAATGGTTTACAAAAAATGGACGGTCCACGATTTTTCAACGTGTAAACATGGGGCTAAACATTTCGGAATGAGCTGATTTTTGGGGAGGATGATCTTCTAATCATAGAGATCATCCTCACCAAAAATCAGCCCATTCCAAAACTTATAACCCATGTAGGACAAAAAACGTTTGTTAAAGTGTGTGGTAAAACTTAGGGTGCTGAACATTTCCCTATATATATATATATATATATATATATATATATATTATATATATATATATATATATATAGGGAAATGTTTAGCAACAAACATTTTGGCAAAACATTTTTCAAAAAATTTGTTAGAGATTTTGAAAAATGGGCTGATTTTTGGTGAGGATGATCTCTACGGTGAGGAGATCATCCTCACCAAAAATCAGCCCATTCCAAAACTTCTAGTCCCAGTTTACAAGTTGAAAAATCGTGGACCGTCCTTTTTTTGTAAATCATTTTTGATGGGGTTAGAAGTTTTAGAATGGGCTGATTTTTGGTGATGATGATCTCCTCACCGTAGAGATCATCCTCACCAAAAATCAGCCCATTCCAAAACCTCTAACCCATGTTTTGAAAAATGTTTTGCCAAAATGTTTGTCAAAATGTTTGTTGCTGATCGGACCCATATATATATATATATGTGATAGCGTTCAATGGCAAATTTTTTAGCAAATTTTTTGGCAAAACATTTTTCAAAACGTGAGTTAGAGGTTTTGGAATGAGCTGATTTTTGGTGAGAATGATCACTACGGTGAGGAGATCATCATCACAAAAAATCAGCCCATTCCAAAACCTCTAACCCATGTTTTGAAAAATGTTTTGCCAAAATGTTTGTCAAAATGTTTGTTGCTGATCGGACCCATATATATATATATATGTGATAGCGTTCAATGGCAAATTTTTTAGCAAATTTTTTGGCAAAACATTTTTCAAAACGTGAGTTAGAGGTTTTGGAATGAGCTGATTTTTGGTGAGAATGATCACTACGGTGAGGAGATCATCATCACCAAAAATCAGCCCATTCCAAAACCTCTAACTCATGTTTTGAAAAATGTTTTGCCAAAAAATTTGCTAAAAAGTTTGCCATTGAATGCCCCCTATATATATATATATATAATATATATATATATATAATATATATATATATATATATAATATATATATATATAATATATATATATATAATTGTAAGACAAATAGAAAAATTACCCAAAAAAATAAAGTTACTTAAAACATCTAATTCCCCAACATTAGCTGAAGGTGTGTATGATTTTCAAGATTACATATAATTTTTTTTTTTTTTCATTTTTTCATTTTTTTGTTATCAAGGGCTTGGATTTGTCTTCCTCTCATTAGTATAGACTACATCCAGAAGCAATCTGATAAAGATATATTACATTATGTTAATAACATATTACAATATTCAAGAACACGATGAAATGATGTTGATTAAATGGAATTAGTGACAAGAGAAATCATTCATGTTATCTCTTAACATTGACATGAGCCATGACTGAAGATCAATTGATGCAACACGAAATCCTTGAGACCATAATATCTAAAATATCCCTAATCAAAACTAGGAAGTTTTATTACATGTATCCTGCCTAAATTATATTTTTTTCTCATTAATCTCTAACAAAAGACCGAGTTCAATATGGGATTATGGATACACCGTTAATATGATTTTCAGGTATCTCAGATGCGTTGGAATCATCAATCATGCTAATTTTTTGTGCATCAATCCATTAAAAGATGGGGTATTTTTTGGTTAATGGATTTTTCATGGGGTTGGCTCAGCCGTAAAACTATGATAAGGGCTTGCTCACTCTAGTTGTGTTTATGAAATTTGGTAATTATTTATTTACCTTACTGAACATTGGAAATTTTTTGAAGATTGGATTTTTCATGGGCTATAAAAGATCATGGATTCTAGTGGCTCAAAATAATGTACCACTAAATTTGGATTCATTGGATCAGATGAAAATCATGCGTTATTGTCATGGGCTCCACTCCTCCAATAATTCAAATTATTGTCGTGGGCTCGACTCCCCAATAATTCAAACATATTTTAATGTTATTTGAGCATTATCCTTTAGGTTATTTATTATTATTTTTTTTTTTTTTACGAAAGAAGAAAAATAGTAAAATATGATTTATTTAATGAGGCAACGTGCGGGCTGGCTGAGACGGAAGGAAAATGTTACGGTCAATATTTAACGCGCGTGCTTATAAGACCGTGACCCAGACTTGATCCATTGGAATTGCGAAAAATATGGTGGGGCCCACAGGCGAGGAGATGCTTATCTCAATTCTCAACTCATTGGACTAAGCCAAGGTCAAGATTTTTATAAATACCCTATAACTCCCCGAATTTATACATTTTATTTTATAGAAATTATTTTATTTTACTGGGTATCCTTTGGAGTATGATCTTCTTAGAGTTTGTCTGGGACTATGGCCCAGGCATCTTTTTTGAGGTTATGAGATTGAAGAAAAAAGATAATAAAATTGAAGAGGATACTTTAAAAAAAAAAAAAAAAAAAAAGAATAATAGAGGAAATATAATAAAATTGTAAGATTTTTGTCGAAAGAAAAGTACAAGAGAAAAAAAAAGTTGGATGAACATTCTTAAAAATAAGGAGGAGAGAATAAAAATAAAAATTATCATCGAGATTCATAACAGATTAAATCTTAACCCCTTTTTATGTAAGGGATAAATGGAGTGAGATCCATTATTGTGTTTTATTATATAGACTAGATGGTATGGACATCCTCTTTGAAAATTAAAAGGTAAAAAAGGAAAGATAATAAAATTGAAAGGATATTATTGAAAAATGAATAAGAAAAAAAGAAAAGAAAGCAAATAAAATTGAAGAGGGTGAAAAGAAAAAAAACAAAGTGGATAGTATGGATCATACAAAACTTTAGCTGAGTAAGAAAAATTTATCCCCTAGAAAATTATAATAAAGTAGAATCCACTATCGTTGTGTTATATTATATAAATATTTTAATAAAGGAAAATGTTGAAGTAACATAGAAATTGACATCGTTTGGGATATTACTAATATGAATGTGTCAATAAAACCATAGATACTTTTCATCGAGATACGAGTTTTATGAATATCAATATCCCAAATGATGTCAATTTCAATATTACTCCACCACAACTGTTCGATAAAAGACTCTTCCTTGGAAGATTTGTTAATCAAATCACCTTAAAAGATTTGGTAATCAATCACTTTGGATTTTTCTAACCTCAACCCATGTTTGACTATAGTTACACAAGTTTCCTAAAGATGAATATCAACTTTTTAAGCATTCATTCTCTTGGGAATCCCCCAGAGTATCAATCCATCTCAGCCGTTAGTTGGATAAAGACATTTTCTTAACGCAATTGAGACAAAAGTAAAATAAATGAACAAAATCCCACATATTTTCTCTGGATTAGTAATGACATCTTGAGAAAATATTGGTTCTCAATAGAATATCTAATGAAAATACTAGCCTCAAATAATATTCGAGACTCTTCATCAAGCAAACGACTGAGATGGGAGGATACTCCTAGGGATTCCCAATAGAATGGATCCCTAAGAAAATCAATGCTGATAATAAACGAAGTAATGAATTAATATCTAGCAAACCTATGTGTTTCCTCTCTTCTCACTCACAAAATTTATAGTGATTTGAGATTAGAAAATCCAGTTAAAGAATAAGATGCACTGTATTAAGATGCATGAGATACACTGTATCATTGTTAGTGTATATCATCACAAATGGAAGGTTGAAATGAGGGATATTCTAAAATATATATTGATATTTAGAATATATCAATTGGGATATTCTAAAATATTTGTATTACGTAGTTTTTATATATTTGGTTGATGTAATTTCTATAAATACCCTACTGGGGCTTTTATAATATTTATCCAAGAAATCTCAATAAAATCACATTTCTACATGGTATCAGAGCTCAAGTTCCATTGAGCACATCAATTTTGGTATGCCGTTCTTCGGTGATGCGTTATCGCCATCGCCGAACCTTAATCATTTTGTTTACGTTATTAGTATTTTTTTTCAATAAAAATATCATCTTTCTCTATGTTTTGGATTTAGATACCTTTTATTTTCTTCTTTGCTATTATTTTAGGTTTTTTGTTTTTCAAATAAAAATCACAACTCCTTTTATATCTCTACAAATCTCCCAATTTCACACATTCATATTCCACGATCTCATTTTTTTCCTATCTAAAATCTCTCTAACGAGAGTTCTTTCATTTAAATGCCACAATCCTACTTTTTATGCTTCTAGGAGAGATCATGATAGATCTGGTTTAATAAACCACCGACTTCGACAGACTCAAAAAGAGCGGGATGCGACATTGATGGACTTCATAGACATACGATGACCATTAGCAAGCATGATTGGCACTTTGGCGATCAATGAACATATCCATTAATGAGATCAAATAATTATTCAACAAAACCAATTGCATATTCCTTTTTCAAAGGACTATGCAATTGCGAGACGAAGTTAGAGAATAAGATGCATTGTATTAAGATGCATGAGATACACTGTATCATTGTTAGTGTATATCATCACAAATGGAAGGTTGAAATGAAGGATATTCTAAAATATATATTGATATTTAGAATATATCAATTGGATAATCTAGAATATTGTATTACGTAGTTTTTATATATTTGGTTGATGTAATTTCTATAAATACCCTACTGGGGCTTTTGTATATTTATCCAAGAAATCTCAATAAAATCATATTTCTACAAATCCAACATCTTACCATTCAACCTTAATGCAGTTTGACTGTTTGAGCATTGAAATTTGAGGCAGAGGTTTTCGAAATTTTTTATTGCCTTATCCAAATAAGATTTTAAAGATCTAGCTACTTAGATTACATCTCACTAGCAATGTCACATGACAAGAACTGTGGGGACCTTTTCTTCCTTCTTTAGCCTATAAGTATAATGTGGGAGATGAAGCTCATCACTGCCTCAACCCAAAGCTTACTATATATACTCATTCAAAGGCTAGGGTTTAGAGCAAACAGTCTTAGCAGCCATGGCCACAAACAACAAGCATTCTACAATCTTTCTCTCTATTGCTATTGCAATGGTTTTTTTAGCACTCGTAAGCGACGTCGCAAACGCGAGCTATATGACTGTGTGGAGTGGTCCGGGGTGCAACAACCGTGCCGAGCGGTACAGCAAATGTGGTTGCTCGGCTATTAAGTTGCAGGGAGCCTATGAGTTCACCTACACTGGACAAGGTGCTGCTATGTATAACCAGGCTGGGTGCAGTGGTGTTGCACATAGCCGACTTAACTCCAATGCTAGGATGTGCAGTCCGATAGGATGGAAAAGTATGTTTATTCAGTGCTAGGGTTAAGCTAGTGCTAGCTTTTACTTAGATTTGCTTATCATAAATAAAGTATCACCATATATGATGTATATGATGATACATGCTAGCTCTTAGGCTCTTAATTATGAAGTTTATGATGACTAGTAAGATAAGCCAATTGAACAATAGTTCAATTAGGTCCTACTGGCTCTTGTAACAAGATCGGTTCAGTTTCCAAACTGCCGGTTTTTGTGATTGTTGTCCTTTTATGAAAAATAAATAAAGATAGTTTTAAAAAAAAAATGAATAGTAAAGAAAAGTGTATAAATTTTTAAGAACTAATTAGTTGTAGATCACAATTCACAAGTTCGTGGATTAAAAAATAATACATTCTCACTCTCTGCACCAATCTCAAAGAACGAAGAAGAAGATTTGATCCTCCAAAGAAGAAGATTTAAGGAAAAGGAGTACAACTTTAAAGATGGTAGAGGAGTGTTTGAGTGATTTGAGATTCCAAACAAGAAGAATGAGTGCATATATATATTTGAAGGCAAACACATCAATGGAGTGCAAGGATGATATTTTATGTGATGGAGTACAATCGTTACTAGGTGATCTATAATTCTAGTCACTCTCCATTTTTAATTATTTAATAAATGTTAATCAGTCCAACCAAATCGAAATCAAGGCCCATGTCAATCGAATCAATATGAAAATTTTCCAATGGACTCAACAGGTGTGGTTTTTAAAACATTGTTACGGCATTCCCATCATATATAGGACCTCCATGTGATGACCCATATCTACTTCTTTCTCTTGAAGTTTAGGAAGCCATTATACAGGCTCAACCAGAGACAAAACCGTGTACCTACCTGATCAAGCTGACAACTTGGGTGTGTCCAACCCTTAATTGCCTAACCACTAAACTCCACCTTTGGTCGGGTTTGGGTTAGGGTTCGATTATCTGTTGAGGCCTTGTGAAATTATATAAACAACTTGATGAGGCTGAAATGTATGCAAATTATAAATATATTTTTTATTTTTATTATAAATATGTTGCTTATATGAATAAATTTTAAAGTTATTGTGTGAACCAAACTCACCCAATCTAATACCAGCTTGGACATTTTTTTGCATTAAAGTTGAGCTATGGGAGGCTTGGATCATAACCCTACCTATAATGACAATCAAGACGCTTAAATTGCCATAACACTCATAGTCTACCAATTTTCACTCTCGAAGAAGATTAATAATTTTATAAGACGATTAAAAGATGATTTTCTTTTAAGAAGAATAAACCCTAGAATAAAAGTAAATGAGGTTCTAACAATAAGAAATCATGACTGAACGTGATTTGAGATGAATGCTACTCGATTGGATTGCGGTAGATTGATCGATAAAAAAAAAAAGAAACTTCCTAGAGATACATTTTTCTTGGTAATCCCTACCATCCCAATAGTTACATTGTGTATCGAGGGACAAAATCTACAGTTTTTTAATTTGCCCATACGCCATGCTAGGTCTGTGAGTTTTTAAGTTCCCCTGTCAGGTTGAGATGAAAAATCATCACTATTTTCAAAATTATGATAACCACACAATGTCTAAAACCTAAACCGGATCCAAAAGTTTGAAAACGAATATACTAATAATAGACCGACAATAATGTCTTGTCACGACTTTTCATATTCACAAACGTCAAAAATATACTAAAAATAGAAATTGTCAAAAAAATCACCTCATGAGATCACATTGTGAGTTTTTAAGTTCCCCTGTCAGGTTGAGATGAAAAGTCATCACTCTTCTCAAAATTATGATATCCACACAATGTCTAAAACCTAAACCGGATCCATAAGTTTGAAACCGAATATACTAATAATAGACCGACAATAATGTCTTGTCACGAATTTTCATGTTCACAAACATCCAAAATATACTAAAAATAGAAATTGTCAAAAAAATCACCTCATGAGATCACATTTTGAGATAGTTCAAAATAACATCATTGTCCATCCCTATGACATACAACATGAAGGATTGCTGATAGACTAATGATAAAATATGTGGTCTGTACATGGTAAGGGTACAAAGTCGTCGATTTTTTTTCTTATGTGTCTCAAAGAAAAATATCTATGGTTCTATGCTCTTACCATGTCAGCTCTGTATGTTTTGCCACATCGATTTATCACGACTCTTGTCAATAAGATCAACTCTTTCAACATTTTCTCTAAAAGGTCTTAAGCATTAGTCTTTGATTAATAGATCAACGATCAAATGCCTATGCTTGATAGTTCTATAGATACTAAATGTATCTAAATCTTCTCTTTTAGAAAATAAGCATTTAACTAATTAGAGAACTTATTTGTAGAAGATGGCTACTACTACATCAAAACAAATTGCCAACATGGGATTAGGGTTTAAAACGGGTTGGATTCAGGTAGAATATGTGTTTATCCATATCCATATCTGGATTTTTAATTCGGATCCAAATCCGGATCCTACTAGTTCAAATCATATTTGATTTTTTTTTAAAACTTTATTAAACCCATATCCGGATCTGATCCGTCTGAATTAATTGATTCGGGTCGAATAGGATAATTTCAAATCATTACAAAGTAATTTATTAAAAAATGTGGATTAAATGTGATTTGAACTCAAGACTTCTTCCCTTCTGAAAAAAAAACTTGACCACTACAACTAATACTCATTTGTTGATGAAAGATAAATTAAAAAATATAAAAATATAACACACAACATACAAAATAATATATCATTTGGATATAGGGATGGATCGGTATCTGACCCGTATCTGACTTGGGTCAAGGGACATCAACCCATATTTTAATTCGGATATGCTTGAAAAAACTAAATCTACTAAAAATTGGATTCAGATCGCTCAAATTTCAAATAAAATCTGACCCATTTTAAGCCCTACATAGGACCTCCTTGTAACGGCCCAACTTTTCTTCTTTTTCTAGAAGTTGGGAAAACCATTTGAAGGGAGACGAAAGCCCAAAAAATGTGATTCCTCCTATCCAATCAGGCGTTTGGTAAGGCCTAACCCATGATTGACCCACTGAACCCCATATTGAGCTGGGCTTGGATTAGGTTTTGGTATCATGGGTTCAGTTCCTATTGAGTAAGGCTTTGGTTGAGGCCTACTACGTCAAAAAGGCGAAAAAGCAACAAAGAAAAATTGACTGACTGAAGCAGTCAGTCGATTTTATTCGACATATAAAAACCGGTGCTTTTAAGAAAATGACACTTTTTTTTTTGTTATGTTGAGAAATTGACTTTTAAAGCCAAATTTCCAAAAATAGGGATCAACAGATCTCCATTGAGAAAATATGGATCATTCAAGGCCCAGTTTTATAAAACTTTACTCTTGGAAAGCATACCCAAGAATTTATACATTAGTAGCATTAGCATTCCTTTCAACTTATAAGAAAAATAACAACAATAAATAAACACACAATTGCACTCCATTACTAAAAAATCTTCATTTGTACTCTGATGACTGCACTCAAAAAAAAAAAAATGTTGCATTTTTTTTTTCCGTCACTCCTTCAATAACGTCCATAGAAATTATTGCTAGTTCAATAATTTTTGTAAGAAAACTTGTTTGTAAAACAAACATATTTACAATTTACATGAGCAAAGAAGGTGAATAAGTCCTAAATCCTAAGGTTATTGTAATGAAGTGCAATTAGTAAATTAAAATAGAGGTTATGATAAAAATAAAATAAAAAAAGGCAAAAAAAAAAAAACTATTTTAAAGGGTTTGTGTGCTAACAAGTGGTGGTGTGCAACTATTCAGTCCCATATCTTACCATTTCAACTGTAATGTAGTTTGAGATCAAACCTTTTTTATTCCCCTTATCCAAATGAGTGCTGATTTTTTTAACTCAACACAGGGAAAATAAAAAAATTCACTGACGTGGCATGGGCAAAGAATCGTATATTCTGTCCCTCGGGATACAGAACCAATCTGTCATCTGTTGTTGTGTATTCTGAGCAAAAGAATCTACGATTCTTTATGCATGACACATTGGTGAGTTTTGAGTCCAACTGCCAGGTTGAGTTCAAAAATCGTTAGTCTATCCGAATAATATTGACTTACTCAACTGACTGACGTGGCATGTGCACAGAAACCCAGCACCATTCTGTTGTAATTTTACTAAAAACACTCCCTTTATCAAGTTGGTTACTTAACAAATCTTACTTAATGAATCAGACTAGCATGACTAAGTAAGATTGATTTCAAATCTTACTAAGGGTTGTTGGGCCCAAATGGATTATTAAATATGCAATCTAACACCACAGCCTTCTAAATTTAATGGAAAAACTTAGATTAAAAATATATATATTTCAAAAACAATCTTTTTTGAACTTGATCGAAGGTTTTGGAAATGATTGGCTGCTGAACTTCCAAATTTAACAATAAAAATTAACTCTCTTTTTTTTTTTTTTCAAAATACTTAGAAATTTGTCATTTAAAATCCTGTGACATCAGATAATACTTTTTAGATGCCACAAATCGATGCAATTTAGGATCCAGTGCAAGATATGTCAAGGAAATAAATTAACCGCATTAATTTGACTTAACGACGTATGATGGATCCCAACGCCAAAGGTTTGTTGGGTAACTAACTTACTCAAAAGGTTTCTTGGGTAACAAACTTAATAAAGTTGGGTTCCGTTGTAGTTTTCAAAACTCAAAGGGAGTTTTTTTAAAACTAAAAATGCAATAGTTAGGTATGCCAAGTATCTCTAATATTTTTAGATCTCCCAGATTACATATGTATCCTTATCACTCGAGTCGTGCTAGGGTGACATTAAATTTAACATCGTTTCACACATTGCTGACATGGATCTGAGATGCGGAACCATAGATTCGTTTCACTCTTATCTCGATGAAAATCATGTATGAATCCTTACATACATCCACGTCAACAAAGAGTGAAAGATGTCAATTTTAATGGTACTCCAGCATTTTCCTTATCTCACTATCAGTGCGTCAAGTACTGTGGGGATTGGGGACCTTTTCTTCCCTCATTAGCCTATAAATATAATATGGGAGATGAATTTCATCACAGCCTAGACCCAAAGCTCATTATACTTCATCAAAAGGGTTAATTAGGGTTTAGGGTTTAGGATTTAGTTAACAAGCAGTTTAGCAAACATGGCCCTTAACAACAAGCCTTCTTCCATCTTTCTCTCTATTGTTATTGCAATGGTTTTTGTAGCACAGTTGAGCCATGTTGCGAATGCAAGTTATTTAACTGTGTGGCATGGTCCGGGGTGTAATAACCATGCCGAGCGTTATGAAAAATGTGGGTGCTCGCCCATTTTATTGCACGAAGGCTATGAGTTCACCTACGAAGGACATACTGCTCTCATGTACAACCAGCATGGATGCAAGGGTGATGTACATACCCGATTTGGCTTCAGTGTTAGTGGATGCAGTCCGTTGGGATGGAAGAGTATGTTTATCGAGTGCTAGGATATTAAGCCATCGGCTTTTACTTAGATTTGTGGTGCGTGCAAGAATTAATGTGTATAAAATAAATAAAATATCACCATATGATGATACATGTTAGGTCTTAGGCTCTTAATTAGTAGGTTTATGATGACTAGTAAGATGGCCTAATTGAACAGTGGTTCAATCAGGTTGTACCAGATTTTGTAATAAAACCAGGTTCAATTTGTGAACTGCCCGTTTTTATGAATGTTATTCTTTTATTCTCTCTCAACTTTAAAGACAGTAGATTAGTGTTTTGAGGAGGGTATTTAGAAAAAATAATATTTCGAAATTCAGAAGTTTCATCCAGCATCTTCTTATTGCTTAATCAAAAGTTCTGAATTTTAATTCTTAAAGTTGAAATCTGAAACGAAATAAACGGCAATAAAATTTCTGAAGTTTGAATTTTAAAGGTGTACCACCTCTATTCAGACTTCGAAAGTGTTACCGAACACACACTAAATCTTCTCTTTTAGAAAATAAGCATTTAACTAATTAGAATACTTATTTGTAAAAGATGTCTACTATTGCATCAAAACAAATTGCCAACGTGGGACTAGGGTTTCAAAAGGGGTTGAGTTCGGGTCGGATACGTGTTTACCCATATCCATATCCGAATTTTTGTGAAAAATTTGGGTGTTCTCCCATTTTGTTACACGGAGGCTATGAGTTCACCTATGATGGAAAAACTGCTCTCATGTTCACTCCCATCACATAGAAGAGTGTGTTTATTAAGTGCTAGGGTTAAGCTATGGCTTTTACGTAGATTTGTGGTGCATGCAAGAAATATATAAATTATCACCATATGATGATTCTTGCTAGGTCTTAGGCTCTAGTTAGATCAGTGACTTAGTAAGGCACTTAGTCAAAGGTTCAATAAGATCCTAGAGGATTTGGTAATAAAATTGTATTCATCCGTGAACTGCTGGTTTTTGTGATTGTTATCCTTTATGAAAAAATTTTTTAAATATCTCTCTCTCTCTCTCTCTCTCTCTCTCTATATATATATATATATATAATAATCTATATATATATATATATCTATATATTATATATATATGGGGGAGCATTCATAGGCCCTAACGAGAGTCAAACATTGTGCCAAACATTTTTTCAAAATAGGGGTTAGAAGTTTTAGAATCGGCTGATTTTTTGTGAGTATGATCAGGATGAATTCTATAGTGAAGAGATTATTCTCACAAAAAATCAGCTCATTCCGAAACTTCTAACCCTAATTTACAAGTTGAAGAGTCGTGGACCGTCCGATTTTTATAAACCACTTTTGAAGAGGTTAGAAGTTTTGGAATGGGCTGCTTTTTGGTGATGATGATCTCCTCATCATAGAGATCATCCTCGCAAAAAATCTGCCCATTCTGAAACCTCTAACCCATACATTGAAAAAATGTTTACTCTCTTTGGGGCTTCCGAAGGCCACCCCATATATATATATATATATGGGTCCCGTTCGGCACCCTAAGTTTTACCACCCACTTTAACAAACGCGTTTTGTCTTACATGGGTTAGAAGTTTCGGAATGAGCTGATTTTTGGTGAGGATGATCTCTATGGTGAGGAGATCATCCTCACAAAAAATCAGCTCATTCCAAAACTTCTAACCCATCAAAATTGATTTACAAAAAATGGACGGTCCACGATTTTTCAACATCTAACATAGGGCTAAACATTTCGGAATGGGCTGATTTTTGGGAAGGATGATCTTCTAATCATAGAGATCATCCTCACCAAAAATCAGCTCATTCCAAAACTTCTAACCCACGTAGGACAAAAAACGTTTGTTAAAGTGTGTGGTAAAACTTAGGGTGCTGAACATTTCCCTATATATATATAGGGTCCCTTTCAGCAACAAACATTTTGGCAAACATTTTGGCAAAACATTTTTCAAAACATAGGTTAGAGGTTTTGGAATGGGCTGATTTTTGGTGAGGATGATCTCTATGGTGAGGAGATCATCCTCATCAAAAATCAGCCCATTCCAAAACTTCTAGCCCCATGTTTACAAGTTGGGAAATCGTGGACCGTCCATTTTTTGTAAGCCATTTTTGATGGGTAAGAGGTTTTGGAATGGGCTGATTTTTGGTGATGATGATCTCCTCACCGTAGAGATCATCCTCACCAAAAATCAGCCCATTCCAAAACCTCTAACCCATATTTTGAAAAATGTTGCCAAAATGTTTGTCAAAATGTTTGTTGCTGAACATTTCCCATATATATATATTATATATATGGGTCCCGTTCGGCCCCTAAGTTTTACCACACACTTTAACAAACGTGTTTGTCTTACATGGGTTAGAAGTTTCGGAATGAGCTGATTTTTGGTGAGGATGATCTCTATGGTGGGGAGATCATCTTCACCAAAAATCAGCTCATTCAAAATTTCTAACCCCATCAAAAATGATTTACAAAAAATGGACGGTCCCGATTTTTCAACGTGTAAACATGGGGCTAAACATTTTGGAATGGGCTGATTTTTGGGGAGGATGATCTTCTAATCATAGAGATCATCCTCACCAAAAATCAGCTCATTCCAAACTTCTAACCCATGTAGGACAAAAAACGTTTGTTAAAGTATGTGGTAAAACTTAGGGTGCTGAACATTTCCCTATATATATATATATATATATATCTATATATATATATAGGGAAATGTTCAGCAACAAACATTTTGACAAACATTTTGGCAAAACATTTTTGAAAAATGGGTTACAGGTTTTGGAATGGGCTGATTTTTGGTGAGGATGATCTCTACAGGGAATAGATCATCATCACCAAAAATCAGCCCATTCCAAAACTTCTAACCCATCAAAATGGTTTACAAAAAATGGACGGTCCACAATTTTTCAACCTGTTAACATGGGGCTAGAAGTTTTGGAATGAGCTGATTTTTGGTGAGGATGATCTCCTCGGTGAGGAGATCATCCTCATCAAAAATCAGCCCATTCCAAAACCTTCAACCCATGTTTTGAAAAATGTTATGCCAAAATGTTTGTCAAAATGTTTGTTGCTGAAAGGGACCCATATATGGGAAATGTTCAGCACCCTAAGTTTTACCACACACTTTAACAACGTTTTTTGTCCTACATGGGTTAGAAGTTTTGGAATGGGCTGATTTTTGGTGAGGATGATCTCTATGATTAGAAGATCATCCTCCCCAAAAATCAGCCCATTCCGTAATGTTTAGCCCCATGTTTACACGTTGAAAAATCGTGGACCGTCCATTTTTTGTAAATCAATTTTGATGGGGTTAGAGTTTTGGAATGAGCTGATTTTTGGTGAGGATGATCCTCACCATAGAGATCCCTCACCAAAAATCAGCTCATTCCAAAACTTCTAACCCATGTAAGACAAAAAACGTTTGTTAAAGTGTGTGGTAAAACTATAGGTGGCGAACGGGACCCTATATATATATATATATGGGGGGAAATGTCAGCACCCTAAGTTTTACCACACACTTTAACAAACGTTTTTTGTCTTACATGGGTTAGAAGTTTTGGAATGAGCTGATTTTTGGTGAGGATGATCTCTATGGTGAGGAGATCATCTCACCAAAAATCAGCTCATTCCAAAACTTCTAACCCCATCAAAATTGATTTACAAAAAATGGACGGTCCACGATTTTTCAACGTGTAAACATGGGGCTAAACATTACGGAATGGGCTGATTTTTGGGGAGGATGATCTTCTAATCATAGAGATCATCCTCACCAAAAATCAGCCCATTCCAAAACTTCTAACCCATGTAGGACAAAAAACGTTTGTTAAAGTGTGTGATAAAACTTAGGGTGCTGAACATTTCCCATATATATATATATATATATATTAATGGGGGGCGTTCGCTGGCTAACGGTTTGGCGAATTGTTTGGCAAAACATTTTTGAATCGTTGGATATAGCTCGATTTGACGGACGAGATTAGATCTCGGCGTAATTTTATTGAAACTTCGAAACTTATATATATTACAGCGCATCCCTATAAATATATATATATATATTAGTGCTTACTCCCCTCTTCTCTTTAAACTGCGTAGAACAGAGCAGAGAGTTCTCTTCGAACTCTCTCTCTCTTTTCTCTATCGTTCTCTTCTCTCGTTGAAACCCTCGCCGTCGCTCTCTCTCGTGAACTCTCTCATTCACTCCCGGTCTCGCGCTCTCGCCTGAAACACTCCCTCTCTTGCTTCGCTGCGATTGAGAGCTCTTCAGCCATGATTCCTCTCTTCTGCAAAACCTCTATCTCATCTCCTAAAAACCCTAAATCTCCATGGATCTCCATCTCTATGGTCTCCATGTTCTTCATCTGGTAGTTGTCTTTCTTCATCTTTGCGGACACGGATTCAAAAATCACCGAGTATGCTACGGAGTTTTAAAAAGGATGATTGATATTCCGATAACTCCGTTGAGTTTCGAAGCAACTGCGATGACGCCGGTGGTGGCGGAGTTGGAGGTGGAGAGAGAAAGCTTTTTTGTTTATTGTAAGAAAGGAAAAAAGGAGACGATGGAGGATTGGTATTCGGCGGTCGTGGATCTTCAAGGAGATCCTAAACAGGTTTGTTCAACCTTCAAATTAATTAAGTTGTCTATGTTTTGTTTCCATTTTTTTCTTTATGTTAGGTTGAATGATGGTGAGTTTTCTAAGAAATGGGAATACTTGAGATTGTCTGGAACAGGTCAGAAATTATGAAAATGTTGGGGAATTAATATTGGTTGGTTGTTTGTTTTATAAAAAAAACAAGAGAGGGAATATTTTCATGATAAAGAAGTTATATTTTAGGAGAATAGGTATGGTTGTGAGCTTATGATTTTTTTAAAAGGGGGAAATTTGTGGTCGCTCAGCCCGTTATTTGTGTTGAAATATTGAAGGTCATCAGAATTTTAAGGAGAAAGATATGAGAACAAAAATTGTATTGGGAGAATTAGTCTGTGCTAGATGATCAGACTTGTAGTGAAAATTCAGAATTATTAGGATTAAGTAGAAAGTTGAATAATTAAAATATTACAACAGCATTTTCTTCTTCTTTTTCTTCTTCTTGGCTTATAATATTCAATCTTTGGATGCATATTTTTCGGCATTTTTTCTCTTCTTAATACAACATTAGATTCTGATTGATTTCTTTCGTGGGGAATGGTCGGGCCAAGAGTGTATTAGATTTGGCCTTTCACTTAAGTGGACAGCTTCCTGAATGAGCCTGAAATTTGGGTTAACAAGATGAATCCTATGGTTTAAAGATGTTTTTTTTTTTTTCCGGTGTGTATGTGGAAAAAGGACACAGTTTTATTTACTATCTAGAAGAAAAATGTTGGTCAAGTGTTTAAGATCACCTAATTGGTTTGTGTTGTCATATGCTATGACTTATCCTATCAATAAATATTTACATGTAGTTTTATAGGAAAAGACAGTGCCCAATTCTTTGGGATAAATGATGATGATGGGTGTATATAGGGAAAAAGTGGCCAAAAAGTTTGATAGTTGCCATGTGTGATTGCATATGCTATTTTTGGTTAATACAATCGTGCATGTCAATTTATGACCATTAGGTCATTATGCGATCGCATATGCTTTCTTTCATTTTTTCTTGTTCTTCTTTTTAGAATAGATTCTCCTCATATACAACGGTGTATGCTATTGCTTGATTACGCATGCGTAATCGGCATTGCATGTGCAATTCAATAACATTGGTCCAAAAGGAGGCTCTTGGTTGAGTATTTAGGAAAATTTCTAGTGTTGTAAATTTTGGGCTTTGCCTTGTTGAAGGGTTGACCTAGTATTTGGATAGATTGAATTGACAATTATTATACTTATATGGTTTACTGAATTCAGCATTATGATTCTCATATTGCTGCTTTTGTTATTCTTTTTGAAGTTATACCCTTATCAAGGAGTTATCAATGACGACTACAACATAGTAAACACTCTAGCTGGCCATGGTAAGTGTGGATAGATCCTCTGATCAAGTATATGGACCCTTTTGGAAAATATAATCAGTGTGCAGTTTAACAATTCTCACATTGACAGTTTGTTTCTTCGATAAACATTGACACTGGTGCATCTTTCCTTATCAATTTCTTAGATCTACAAGCAGGCACTTCTACTGGCCCACAAATTGAAGTCAGAGATGATGATGATGAGCCACCTTTGAGTTAAAATGATGATGATGATTTAGATGATGTTGATGAAGGAGAGGAGCGGAACGCACGTCATTTAGTTCTAGCTTAGTTTGAGAAGGTAAACTGTTCTTATGCATAAGAAGTGTAAGATTTAATTAGGGTTATTCTTGTTAATAACCTCCTTGTTATATTACAAATTTGGTCAAATAGGTTACACGGACCAAAAGCAGATGGAAATGCACACTCAAAAATGGCTTTTTATGCATTGACAATAAGGACGTTCTTTTCTCCACGGTTTGTTTCAAGGGACAAATATTTCAATATGATTCATGTCTCTGCTTATTATATTATTAATTAGAGATCTTTGGCTGAATTCTTGTGGATTTCAATGTTTTGAGAGCTCTTCTCTTAATGCCCACTTTTTGCAGGCCAATGGAGAATTTTAATTCCGATTTTATTAGCAAGGGGACAACTCACTTTCAACCCACAAATCTTGGATAACTATGGGAAGAGTGAATTCAGAAAGGGGCCCCCTTAGTGTTCTTGATAATTTCTATAAAATGGTGAAAGGCACAAAGGTAGATAATATGATGATTGGTTCCTTAATAGATGGACAGTGTACATGAGAGAAGAAAGAACAATGATCGGACCCCGAGTCATTTATTTGGTGAAATATGTAATTCTATTCACTGTGTATATTTCTTATTCGTCAAATTACAAATGACACTTGTTTTTGGATTTTTTTTGGAATCTATTACATTCTTTGCATGTATTTTTGGGGATTACTAGAAAGGCATTGCATTATATTACAAGATTTTTCCATTGGGACATCATAAGAAATGATCTTATGTCGGTGACTTTGAGGAAGTGGCCTTCTTTAATTAATGTTCAAATAAGGCTTTTGTGTCTTTGATTTCAAAGAAAAGGCGGTAGAAGACATATGGTACCTTTAATTGATTATTCTAGTAGGCTACATATAGAATCATGGCAAAATGCTGCCATTGAGACTGAAATTGGTTATCTCATCAATGATTGGCCCCTAAGAGGGAGCATCATTAGGGAAAATATGGTGTTATGATCTTTACTAGTGTATTGATTATGGGATCGACTAAGGTGCTTTAAAGTTATTTGCTAGGTCGATTTGGAGAAGCTAAATTTTAGTTCATATAGAAGTTGAGACATGTGGATTTTGGCTGTGTGGAACAAATGGATCTTAAAATGTGTTCTTTCGTCATATTTTTCAATCAGGGTGAATGGAAGTTCGACTTGTTTTTTTCCAGAGCTCTTGAAGATTAATGCTGATCCGTTATCTCCTTCCTTTTCAACATTGTGGTTGAAGCCCTTTATTGCCTTGTAGCTAAGGCAATGAGTAATGCAAGGTTTTATGGTCAAGGAAAGTCCCATATTCTATTTGCCAATGACACCCATATGTTTGTCGATGTATCTTCCTATTAATTGAAATTCATGAGGTTTATTGCGTTATTTTGTGATTGGTGTGTTTAGCTGTCGACTTCTCTCAAAGCAAAGCAAAGTATTCAGTGTTGGGAATCTGTCACCAAACTAGAAAGAAATTGATGTTCTTGTATGGAAGGAAATCAATTCAGGTCAAGTGCATGCTCTCTAGCATCATTGTTTATTTTCTTTCCCTATTCTTCATCTCTAGACATGTTAATTAGCAAATTAACAAATTCATTAGTAATTCCTTATGGGTCGAAAAATACATATCATACATGATACAAGAATGAGTCCATTCAGGATCTAGTCTTGGAAAGAGTTTGTAGACATTTAAGATTACAGAAATATGCTATCGGTTTCCTTCAAAGAGACCAAACTTGGGGATATGTATTATGTGAGTCTTTAGATGAAATATCACCAATAGAAAATTTTCAACATTTCAGTGTTTCTCTGTTGCTTGCTGAACTTCTTCAGGCCTGATGGATGGCACAATCTTTCCAAGAACATGAGGACTATTTTCTTGGCCTGTTCGCTAGTAATATTTTCTTCATTAGTGACTCTAAGCACGCTCTCAATGATGCTAATGTCACTCTCATTTGCCTCCATTGTTAGACTCTCAACAATCAAAAGAATGCCTTCAGCTGGCTCCATGGTGTCCATTGAGAAAGCACATCTTGCAGTCTCAAGAAGCAAGCCAAGGGCACCGTCTTCCTCTGTCCACCTCATCCCGCCCCTCCACATAAGCTACAATATTCAAACCAAATTATTACAAAAACTTTGGTTGTCTTCAACTATATTTTAAAAAAATTAAACCATTGTAATTTCTTTATTCAAGCCTATTATACTCAAGGACATTAACATCAACACCAAGAGGTCTTTGGTTTATTCAAGGAGAAGATGGTTGCTGTGAAATCAAGTTACGGATATCAACATTTACTTCATCATTAATTCCACAACTAAACATATATTTTGCTTCATATAAGAGGGCAAATATTCATTAAAGATAGAAAATTACCATATATGAAGTAGGCTTTCCAGGTTTCACTTCAGTTACATCGTCATTATCGTTTACAGTAGAATATTCACTAGGTGTGGGAATGTAATATGAGTGGTCTGCAGTGCCCGGCAAGGTTGTTTGAATGGGAGTCTGTAAAGGTGTCTGCATTGAAAAATTACAAAAAATAAATATAAGAAAAATTTACAATAGATAATGTTTTCTTTCATGAATATGATTTTTCTTTCATCATCATTTGTGTTTAAAGAATGTTTTTTGCACATCTTCTCTTATTGTTATGTCATAGTGGGGGAGGTTGTGTGTATGCATGTGACACTGTGGAATCATGGTGAGAAGAATGAGAAGATCAATGTCTTCCTCCTTGGATAGAGTAACCTTGAATCCATAGGGCAAAACAAGAGAAATAACCTTGAAATTAATAATAAAATCTAAAAAACATAATGAAAAGTGACCCTTACATAGGTTCAAATAGACTCTAGACTTCTAATTTTTCTATTCTACCTTTTATTTCAAGTAACTAATTTTCTCGAATAAAAACTTTTCAAGAATAATAAATTTCTAATTCAACTAAAACTCTTCTACTAACCTTAGAATAATTGCTAAAAAACTTCTACAACAATTAGGACTCAAAAAGACAAAATTAACAAATTTCTAACTTAGATTTAAAATGCACATTTAACCCTTCAGTCCTACCCAATTCTTTTGGTCTTCTTTGTTGACATCATGTCGTACATTTCTATATATAGCTAAACCAAGTACCTATTGAATTCTCATCATCATTTTAACTCAAAGGTGGCTCATCATCATCATCTCCGACTTCAATTTGTGGGCCAGTAGAAGTGCCTGCTTGTAGATCTAAGAAATTGATAAGGAAAGATGCACTAGTGTCAATGTTTATCGAAGAAACAAACTGTCAATGTGAGAATTGTTAAACTGCACACTGATTATATTTGCCAAAAGGGTCCATATACTTGATCAGAGGATCTATCCACACTTACCATGGCCAGCTAGAGTGTTTACTATGTTGTAGTCGTCATTGATAACTCCTTGATAAGGGTATAACTTCAAAAAGAATAACAAAAGCAGCAATATGAGAATCATAATGCTGAATTCAGTAAACCATATAAGTATAATAATTGTCAATTCAATCTATCCAACTAGGTCAACCCTTCAACAAGGCAAAGCCCAAAATTTACACACTAGAATTTTCCTAAATACTCAACCAAGAGCCTCCTTTTGGACCAATGTTATTGAATTGCACATGCAATGCCGATTACGCATGCGTAATCAAGCAATAGCATACACCGTTGTATATGAGGAGAATCTATTCTAAAAAGAAGAACAAGAAAAAATGAAAGAAAGCATATGCGATCGCATAATGACCTAATGATCATAAATTGACATGCACGATTGTATTAACCAAAAATAGCATATGCAATCACACATGGCAACTATCAAACTTTTTGGCCACCTTTTCCCTATATACACCCATCATCATCATTTATCCCAAAGAATTGGGCACTGTCTTTTCCTATAAAACTACATGTAAATATTTATTGATAGGATAAGTCATAGCATATGACAGCACAAACCAATTAGGTGATCTTAAACACTTGACCAACATTTTTCTTCTAGATAGTAAATAAAACTGTGTCCTTTTTCCACATACACACCGGAAAAAAAAAACATCATTAAACCATAGGATTCATCTTGTTAACCCAAATTTCAAGCTCATTCAGGAAGCTGCCCACTTAAGTGAAAGGCCAAATCTAATACACTCTTGGCCCGACCATTCCCCACGAAAGAAATCAATCAGAATCTAATGTTGTATTAAAAAGAGAAAAAATGCCGAAAAATATGCATCCAAAGATTGAATATTATAAGCCAAGAAGAAGAAAAAGAAGAAGAAAATGCTGTAATATTTTAATTATTCAACTTTCTACTTAATCCTAATAATTCTGAATTTTCACTACAAGTCTGATCATCTAGCATAGACTAATTCTCCCAATACAATTTTTGTTTTCATTTGTTTATGATTTCTCATATCTTTCTCCTTAAAATTCTGATGACCTTCAATATTTCAACACAAATAACGGGCTGAGTGACCACAAATTTCCCCCTTTTAAAAAAATCATAAGCTCACAACCATACCTATTCTCCTAAAATATAACTTCTTTATCATGAAAATATTCCCTTTCTTTTTTTTTATAAAACAAACAACCAAACCAATATTAATTCCCCAACATTTTCATAATTTCTGACCTGTTCCAGACAATCTCAAGTATTCCCATTTCTTAGAAAACTCACCATCATTCAACCTAACATAAAGAAAAAAATGGAAACTAAACATAGACAACTTAATTAATTTGAAGGTTGAACAAACCTGTTTAGGATCTCCTTGAAGATCCACGACCGCCGAATACCAATCCTCCATCGTCTCCTTTTTTCCTTTCTTACAATAAACAAAAAAGCTTTCTCTCTCCACCTCCAACTCCGCCACCACCGGCGTCATCGCAGTTGCTTCAAAACTCAACGGAGGTACCGGAATATCAATCATCCTTTTTAAAACTCCGTAGCATACTCAGTGATTTTTGAATCCGTGTCCGCAAAGATGAAGAAAGACAACTACCAGATGAAGAACATGGAGACCATAGAGATGGAGATCCATGGAGATTTAGGGTTTTTAGGAGATGAGATAGAGGTTTTGCAGAAGAGAGGAATCATGGCTGAAGAGCTCTCAATCGCAGCGAAGCAAGAGAGGGAGTGTTTCAGGCGAGAGCGAGACCGGGAGTGAATGAGAGAGTTCACGAGAGAGAGCGACGGCGAGGGTTTCAACGAGAGAAGAGAACGACAGAGAAAAGAGAGAGAGAGTTCGAAGAGAACTCTCTGCTCTGTTCTACGCAGTTTAAAGAGAAGAGGGAGTAAGCACTAATATATATATATTTATAGGGATGGCGCTGTAATATATATAAGTTTCGAAGTTTCAATAAAATTACGCCGAGATCTAATCTCGTCCGTCAAATCGAGCTATATCCAACGATTCAAAAATGTTTGCCAAACAATTCGCCAAACCGTTAGCCAACGAACGCCCCCTATATATATAGGGTCCGTTAACAAACATTTGGCAAAACATTTTTCAAAACATGGGTTATAGGTTTTGGAATGGGCTGATTTTTGGTGGGGATGATCTCTACGGTGAGGAGATCATCATCACCAAAAATCAGCCCATTCCAAAACTTCTAGCCCCATGTTTACAAGTTGAAAAATCGTGGACCGTCCATTTTTTGTAAATCATTTTTTATGGGGTTAGAATTTTTGGAATGGGCTGATTTTTGGTGATGATGATCTCCTCACCGTAGAGATCATCCCCACCAATAATCAGCCCATTCCAAAATCTCTAACCCATGTTTTGAAAAATGTTTTGCCAAAATGTTTGTTGCTGAACATTCCCATATATATATATATAGGGAAATGTTCAGCACCCTAAGTTTTACCACACACTTTAACAAACGTTTTTTGTCCTACATGGGTTAGAAGTTTTGGAATGAGCTGATTTTTGGTGAGGATGATCTCTATGATTAGAAGATCATCCTCCCCAAAAATCAGCCCATTCCGAAATGTTTAGCCCCATGTTACACGTTGAAAAATCGTGGACCGTCCATTTTTTGTAAATCAATTTTGATGGGGTTAGAAGTTTTGGAATGAGCTGATTTTTGGTGAGGATGATCTCCTCACCATAGAGATCATCCTCACCAAAAATCAGCTCATTCCGAAACTTCTAACCCATGTAAGACAAAACACGTTTGTTAAAGTGTGTGGTAAAACTAAGGGTGGCGAACGGGACCCATATATATATATATATATATATATATATATATATATATATATATATATAGGATGGCGTTATAACACGACCCCCTTTGCGACACACCTTTTTGTCTTATATGGGTAAAAATGTTTGGAATGGGCTGATTTTTTGTGAGGATGATCTCTATGGTGAGGAGATCATCCTGGCAAAAAATCATCCCATTCCAAAACTTCTAGAGCATCTGATTTTTGTTGAAAATTTATAGACCGTCCAATTTTTGTAAATCAATTTTGATAGGTTTAGAAGTTTTGGAATGAGATGATTTTTTTGCCAGGATAATCCCCTCATCACAGAGATCATCCTCACAAAAAATCAGCCCATTCCAAACATTTTTTCCCATATAAGACAAAATGGTGTGTCGCAAAGGGGGTCGTAATAACCCGACCCATATATATATATATGGGGTCTCGTTCAACACCCTATACTTTACCCTACGTGTTTTGTCCTACATGGGTTAGAAGTTTTAGAATAGGTTAATTTTTGGTAAGGATGATCTCTATGGCGAGGAGATCATCCTCACCAAAAATCAGCCCATTCCAAAATTTCTAACCCTATAAAAAATGGTTTACAAAAAATGGACGGTCAATGATTTTTCAACATGTAAACATGGGGTTAGAAATTTTGGAATGAGCTGATTTTTGGTGAGATGATCTTCTGATTTTTGATGAGGAGGATCTTCTAACCGTAGAGATCATCTTCACCAAAAATCAGTCCATTACAAAACTTCTAACCCATGAAGGACAAAACACATTTGATAAAGCATAGGGTAAAGTATAGGATGTTGAACATTTCCTATATATATATATATATATATATATATATATATATATATATATATATATATATATATATATATAACCTCTAAAGTAGAAGATGAAGAATTAAGAAAAGGATTACAATTTTAAACATGGTAGAATACTGTTTGACTGATTTGAGATTCCAAATAAAAAGAGCGAGTGCAATCTTTTTCTTTTCTTGAGTAATCTGACCATCCTTTTTTTAGACGCTCGCATGCGCTTCTGGACACATGTGCGGAACAATTTCTACTCAACCTCAAAAACTCCATTTCTATAAAATCACCAATCTTCACCAATTAGGTAATACATCCTTTCCAGCATCCACGGATCTCTTACATCTCCTTGAATAGGAATTAGCTTTGATATACACAGAGGACATGTTACCTGACATTGATCTACCCATGCATCCAAACACTCCTCATGGTTTCTCCCCAAGCAACCCAAACACATGGCGCAAACTTGCTCGATGTCTTTCGTTATATGATCAAGAAAATCACCAAATTCTACTACTGGAAGTCTCTTCTTGATGGATTCCAACATAGTAGGACTAACTGTTATTGGGACTGGCACTAAAGCTTGTGAAGGGCGGTTATCAGGTCGGTGGTCATCGAGTAGGATGCATTCGGAGCTGTCTTCATGATCATAGATTTGATCAGGTGGGTTGGATAGAATATGATAGAATCCAACTATGATAATGGATTTGAATATTTGGGATAGTAGGTTTAGTATGTGTTGCAAAGGTTTTGGCATTTTAATGGAAACACGATGAAGGCCCATGAGTACTTTAGAGATGTTATGGTTTAAGCCAAGAAGGCCGTATTGAAGGCAATGATGGGTTGTTAGAGAAGGGGAGGTTTCTATATATTGAGAGAAAAGTACAAAGATGCTGAAATGTATAGTGATTAACCTGGCAAAGAATGGTTCTTTATTTTTTCCACTTGTGTAAGATCAATTAGTTTACAATTGAGTGATTGTTTGCTCACAGCCCAGCACCCACTTGACATGTGGCACTGATGACCTGAGTAATAAGAGAGAAATTTCTCTCTCCTGTCAGCTTTTCCATAACCCACAAATCTCAAAAAAGAATTGTGAGATCCGCATAGATTATCATATTGGCAATTGAAAATCACAATCTTCTAGATTTCATGAAAAGAAAAACGAAAAAAACATTTTTTGAACTTGATCAATGGTTTTGAAAGTGAACGGCTATCAAGAATCCAAATTTAAAATTAAAATACAATGGTGCAAAACAAGTTTTTTTTGTTTTGTTTTATTGAAATTCATAGAATTTTATCCTCTACAGCACTGTTGTATCAGATCGACAAATCATGTTTTTGAATGCCACAAGGTGAATTTATTAGGAAAATTTCATTTTTTCTACTATGGTTAGGAGAAAGATAAATTCTTCTGTCACCATCTCAAAATGGCGTTGGGTCGTGAGCAAATTTACTCCCAGTCGAATGTCCATTTGATATGTCATGTAAATGACATCAATAGTAACAGAGCAAATTTCTCTCCAGCCCATGGTGCAAAACTGAAATTTCCTAATATGATCACCTTGTGGCATTTAAAAACATGATCCGACATCATGGAGTTGTAAAGGATGAAATTCTAATAATTTTTTTATTTAAACAAAAAACCTTTATTTTTCATCGTTGAATTTTAATTTCAATTTTCAATTCCATGGATCAACTTTGAAAAACATTTTTTCTTTTAATATGAGTTTTTTTATAAAATCTAGAAGATTGTGATGTTAGATTGATAATGTGATAATCCATGTGCTCTCAATGATCCATTTTAAGATTTTAAATCTTGAAATTGAAATTTCTGGGGATCAGAGTGCTGGCAGCAAAGAAATTTTCTCTCTATTACTGATGTCATTTGTGCCACATGTCAAATCACTGTTGGGTTGTGAGCAAATTTGGCCACAGTACTGTGAGCAAAAATTCATTCTACAAGTCAAGTGTAGTTCGAGAAGGGATTTTTGGGTCAGCCGGTTTTAGCTAAAATCAAATGAAACTAGCAAATTTTTGCTGAATAATATGACTGGGCAAGTGGCATACTCAATCAACATAGGCCTCGGGATGCATGGCTTTCTTGGGATACACTTTTTTTTATGGGAAAATGCAATTGTGTATCCCAAGACATACAAATCTATGGTTCTTGAACTTGTCACATCAGGGAGTCGATTAAGTATGCCACCTAATGAGTCGTATTATTACTGACTCTTTAAATTATTCAAGAGTCCTGATTTTCTAATTAGAAAATCTAAATCTTCACACGGTCAATACTCGGCTCACGTGGTAAGGACATGGAACCATAGATCTTTTTTTTTTATACACATCTATTATGAGGATGTACCGTTGTGTGTCCCAAGGAAAAATCTATGATTCTGTGTCCTTACCACGTCACCTGAGTATTGACTGAGTGAAGACTTTCTAATTAGAAAATCATTATTCATTCTTATTTAAGATAAGAGTCGTGATAACCCGACTCCCCACGTGGCATACTTTCCTAATGTGGCATTGTTAGAACCTTATATTCTTTTGCTTTGGGATACATATTTACATATCCCCTAAATATGTGAAGTTGTGTATCCCGAGGCAAAATATATTTATGATTTTAGCACACGCCACATTAGGAGAGTATTTTTAGAATGCCAAGTGGGGGGAGACAGAAAAGATATGATCCAAATTTTATCCCAGTAAATTAAGTCTTGTTTAATCCATTTAAGGTTTTCAGGATTGTGTAGCTCAATCCATGGCTAATGGCATCCAGATTGAACATACTTTTGGTACTCCACAATGTTTAGTGCAATAAGCTAGCGTTAGTAAGATAGCCCAAATCTTGTTTGAGATTGAGTCATCTCGATATTGTTCACTATCGAGATAGATGAATACCTCATCTCAGGATTCACACCATCTCATGAGACAAACGAGATGATTCAGACGGTATTTTGAAAATCTCGATCGTGTCAATAGGGATTTTGTATTTTTTAATTAAAATAATTATATTTTTATATTATTTTAATTAAAAATCTCATGACTAAGTATATTTTATTCTACATTTTTTTAAAAATAAAAAATTATAATTATTTGCATATAAATATGTATTACTAAATAATGGTAAACCGAGCTAATGGTTTATCCGAGACAACTTCGATCCATAGTTCTGCCATCCACCCAAGATTTAAAACAAAGGTTCAGATTTATTTTATTTTATAAACAAATAATTTTCTTTAAACTCGGAAGTGTAATTTATGATTGCTTATTGCCTGTTTTGAGGATACCTTTTAAACAAGATCATACTTTAGGATGAGTCATTGACTCACAATAAGTTGTCGAGCCTATTAAAACAGGGGCAGCATATTGGGTATCAATTTGATCATATGGACCAAAAATCTTAATTGCTAGAAGTACCACAAAAATAATTGTAGGAGTACTAACAAAAAAATTAGAAATTGAACTATTTCATGATAATCACTGTGAGCTGAGTTTAACATTAATGTACCGAGAGTTATGTAAATTGTTTGGCGCAATGTATATATGGTCGGGTTCCGTAGACAAAGTGTTCTGTATTATATGGACTCAAAGTTTCAGAATGACCTGATTTTTTGTGAGGATGATCTTCATGGAGAGGAAATCATCCTCACAAAAAATCAGCCCATTATGAAATTTCTAACCCTAATTATAAGTTAAAGAATTGTGGACCGTCTACTTTTTACTGTTAGTTTATAACCACTTTTCATGGGACTAGAAGTTTTGAAATTGACTTGTTTTTTGTGATGATGATCTCCTTACCATAGAGATCATTCTCACAAAAAAAATCAGCTTATTCCAAAAAATTTTAGTCATATAAGACAAAACCATGTCTACAATTTTGTCCACCGAATGCTGTCCTATGTAAAGATCATCCTCACTACGTCATATTTCACAAAAAACGACGGGCCAAAGCCGTCGTTTTTTAAGAAAAATGACGGCCCCCGCCGTCGCAAGAGCAGTTGTAAATAACGAAGTTGTTTTTGGTGAACGACGGTTGGCACGCGTCAACAAACTGTTCTAAAAAACGACGGTCATAATCTGTCAAAAAAAAACGACGGCTCAAACCCGTCATTTTTATTCGTCGATTTTAAATTAAATTAGTAGATATAAACGACGGCTTAAAGCCGTCGTTTTTTTTGTCAAAATTTTTTTTTAAAATTTTAGCCAATATTGTTTGTTATTTTTATTATTTTTCACTTAAAAAGAAAATAACAATTTTCATTGGACAGAAAATTAAAATCTAACAAAATAAATAAATAGACCAAAAAAACAAAATTTTACATTTTTCAAATGGAAACCATATTCATTCAAATTTTACATGTGCAATCATAGTCCAACATGCCCCGTTTTCATGGTGTCGATTTTAATATACATCCCAATGTTTAAAGATGTTTTTCAAAAAATATCTTCTACCAACTTCACTTCACTTGTAGAAATCAAAACCAACGTATGTCTTTCTCGGTCCTTGGAAGAATGACGCAGCGATTCGTAAGGATGACATATTGTCGAAATCTGTGATTGAAAAATTAAAAAACATTGTCAGATATATAGTAATGATACCGACTACCTAAAGCAATCCAAGTAATTATGCAAGAAAGATGAATATACTAAATTACAAAATAAAAGAGTTCTCATAACTATTATTGTCAAACATTTAATTATTTTATTATAATTTTTTATGTTTAGTGTCTATCTACCATATAAAGTAAGAAAAGTACCTTTGTTCAGCAAAACTTTATTCGAAATTTGGGCCAATCAATAATATCACCACATGTCAAATCAGCGAATGTTCCTTCTCCACTCTGTAGAATCACATTACCATTAAGGACCTCATCTATAAGAATATCGTAACTATCTGAATCTGCATTAGATGCATCTATCACTCTTCCTTCGGCAACACAATCATGTGGTCGTTGTAAGCGATTCACCTTACAATGACCTGTTTGTATGCTTGGTGGATTAGAATGTGACTCATGATGTGGAGAATCGGGCCTTACCTATAAAATAATGTAGACAATATCATTGCAACAATAGAAGTTCACTCATCTATCAAAAGTAAAATGCCAATGTAATACCTGTGAAAAACTACCGAGATTGGTGGAAGACCGCATTAGTGTTCTAGTAGAAAAATTTGATTGTTGTAAAGTCTCATTCATCTTTTGCACCGCTTCCGTCAACTTATCCACTCTGTTATGAAGGATTGTCGTCTCATACGCCAAGGCTTGCTTGTAAGGAATTGAAGCACACACGGAAGTCTTGGAAACACCTGAACCCATTCCCCGAACACAACCCCGACTATCAGGACCACAAACATGTACAAAAAGTGTCTAATATCAATATCTACTAACGATATGATATCATACTTACTAATATTAATGCCTACTACACAACATTATATCATAATTACAAAATATCATAATTAAAATAATGTACATACCACAGCCACTGGGTCATGGTCTAGATCGTTATGTTTATTAGAAGGGTCATTAGCAATCATTCTATTGATGGCCTCCTGCAAAATAAATAATAATTAAGAATATAAAGAATAACAACTATTAAAAAAAAAAACAAAACAAATCCCTTTAAATTTGATTTGTTTCTCAACATGATTAGAGAAGACCCACAAAAAACCAAAACCAATTGAACTAATTAAATCACATAAAGTTATTCATGAACAACAACAACAAGTAAGGACTAATCTCATCCCAAAAGACAGGATACTTCATAGTGGATGGGGTGGCAAGAGAATTCACATTGGACATCTCACCTAATAGTTTCCAAAGACTAGAATGACTTGCCGAGTGGCCAAGTTTTAGAACTATTGTTTGGAGAATTTGAGGAGTCAGCAAGTTTGAAGGGACTTGCAAGTTGGTGAAGTATATGCCTAACATGTACAAGCCCAAACTCACTAAACCTCCAATGACAAACCATATAAAAACACAAACATGGGTGAAAATATCAATTTTGGATCTAAACTTCTCTATATGTTTAGTAATGAGACCATACATCATTACGAATCATTGTTCGTCTTGTAATATTCTTTTCTGGCTTACTAACTCATAAATGTTTGGTTCAATTTTTTATGGAGCTGCACATCAAAAATCTCACTGATGACGATTTCCAGATGTTGGGTTCAAGCATTTTCTTTCATGGCTTGGAACCAGTCCAAGTACATAACAGTTCACAAAAGCCAATTCAAATTCAAGCGTCTAGAGTGATCTATTAATGTTTATACCCATCCTTTGTAGACCTTAATACCAATAACAAGAGTGATTGATGATTTCTAACCAATGGGCCTAACTTATCCTTGAAAACTGGCTTGCAAGGAGAGGGTTTCCCCTGCTTTATACATTTGCACAACCCGAGTACCCAGACGATGTGGGACTATGCTAACAGACTTAACATTGTTTTTATAAGACTCATAAAGAATGGTGGTGGAAACATTAAGTTCAATTCTTATGCTTCTAAGAATGGAGAAAAGGAAAAACATTAAGTTCAATTCTTATGCTTCTATTAGCAATGGGCCACCAAGATAATGGCAAAAATTGCCTCATGCCCACTGCTACAGTCCCATGACTAGAGAAATCAATATTAATAAAGCAAAGCTCGATACAAGAGATTAAGCCCAATTGGACCACATGATCAGCTAACATGCTTTGCTTTGGTTCAACAGATAACATACTATTTAAAGATGAGCAACACATGGTAAGCACTAAGTTGCAGAGCACAACGAACCTGGATGTTCCCAACCTTGGTAATGAGCCCAATTTGAATTTCCCAATGTCTACAAGCATTTATAAATAAAATAGATTAGTTGACCAGCAAACAAGTAACGAAAATAACTATTTCCATATCACATTGTAAGGCGATGGAAACTGTCACTGAATGATGTAAGTTGACATGGAAAGTCCTAGGCAAAGAATGGAAAAGATAAGATAGGTATAGGCCAAGATTCAAAACCTTATAGTATTAATCCCAAAATATATTTAAAATTGTGCATAGAATTCTAGTAAGACTTTGAAGAAAATGCACCCAAACAGCCCTTGCCTCCAAGCAATGAAGAATATGATCCGTTGAAATTTTTTTTTAAAAACATCCACTCTTTTTGAAATTTTCCTAGATGCAATGACACAACAGAATTCATTTTAACATGACCATTTTCCCTTCCAAAATGTTTTTGCTACAGCCAACCATACAGACTTAAGTGCTATTCTTATACAAAACTCATTTTTCCTCATAACAGATTTCCATCGTGATACACATAATTACAATAAGATCAAGAGAATAAAAGCCCAACCAAGATAAAGGTTCATTATGTCTGTGTATCTATCTGTTAAGGTGCAAGTGTTCAATATCTCTCAAATAATCAACTGTTAGTAGTTTCTTTAACAAGTGCAAATAATGAAACTGGATGACTTTGGCTAAATTTCTCTCCATTGCTTCTTGCCTTACGTTTATATCTAATGTTTAATAGGTTGATATTCTTGTGCAACCTTCACCAAGAAATCTCATTTTACTTCAAAGAAGATACGAAAAACGTGTGACCGTAAGGACTAATCTCATCCCAAAAGACAGGATACTTCACGGTGGATGGGGTGGCAAGAGAATTCACATTGGACATCTCACCTAATAGTTTCCAAAGACTGGAATGACTTGCCAAGTGCCCAAATTTTAGAACCATAAATACCATGATACAGGGTTAATAAACCTGATTCAACAAGAATCTGATCTGATGTTTATCAGATCAGTTACGGTTTTGATCCAATCCTTGTTGGATTACAGCAACAAATTAAAGCTGTAGCACATTTGTAAACAAAGGCTCTGATTTTGAATGAAAAGTTAAGGGAAACTTGGTAAAATATTTCAAATCTCTGTAAAGCTACTAAAAGAGCCAATTGCAAAAGCTTTGATGAACCCAATATGAACTGTTTTAAAGTCAAAGAAAATTTTAAGATACGTTATGAGGTCTCTAGAACCTTAATTTGATAATCTAATTGTTAATAGCTAAGATCCATAAATCTATTTATGTTGTTGGACTCTTGTCTTGTGTACACATACACACCCACAAACACACAAACTAAAAAACAGTTATGTTTACATCATTTCTCAACAACACTAGCTCAATCCTTAACCATAACTTGAGCTCTCACAGCAAGTGGATACAAAGAAATAAATAATGGGAGATTGTTCACTATATAAACTAAAAAAATCAGTGAGAATCGTTAAAATCATACCTAGCTTGATTTCGTAAGTCCGAAATCAGTGAGAATAAAATCAGAACTGTGAGATCTGCGAATAAAATCAGTGAGGATAAAATCAGAACTTTGAGATCTACAAATAAATAAAAGTTAAGAAGAAATCTCCATTATTCAAGCAAAACCTAGCTTAAATTCAAGAAATAGATAGAGATTGTTCCCAAATGGATGTAGAAAACATTATGCCTGTGAGAGAGAGAGAGAGAGAGAATTGCCGCACGAACCTCGCCTGGTTTCGTAAGTCCGAAACTCAAAATCGTGAGAGAAGAAACGGAGAAGAAATCGAAATCGGATATTTTCTTTAGAGATTTAAAACTCTAGGGTTTTTTTTAGGGGAAGAAGATATAAACGAGAGAAGAAATCGAAAATAGGATTTATTCTTTAGAGATTTAAAACTCTAGGGTGTTATAGAGGAAGAAGATACAGAGAAGAAAGGAAGAAGAAATCGAATATGGGATTTTGTAAAGTTGGTGCGGCAATAGTATTATCACATTTTATTAATGCCACACCAATCGATGTAACATTAGTAAAATTTGGTGTGGCAGTAATGATTCTTTTACTAATTAAATGACGGATTAAATTAGTTGTTAATAAACGATTATTATAATCGTCATTAAGTGTTAAACAATTGGTGAAAGCCGTCGTATATAAACGACGGCTTTAGTCCGTCGTTTTTTCCGCAATATTTAGTCGTTTTTAACTGTTTGTGACGTAGTGCCTAAAAAAAAATCAATTCATTCATAAACTTTTAGTGTTCAACTTGTTAATCACTGAACTAGAAAAGGAAGATGTCAAATTCAAAATCCATTTATGTATTAAATTACATAATAGAAATCAATATTCTACTACGGGCCCTTAAGTCGTAATTTCTCCTGATTGAATAATGGGAAGACATCATAAACAAGACATTGCAATATCATAGTAAAAGATGGTTCTAATTGTAAACCGTATTTGTGAAAAATATCTTGCATTCATTTTGTGACCAATCACTTAGAGAGCAATTGTTTGACAGCAATATCAAAATGGAAATTATGTAATTCTTGGAATTCTAATTATTTTATAAATTGTACTTTACAGTAAACACAGAATAGTCTTATATTTATTACTGTAAAAAGGTGATCTTTTGGGCAAGTTATAACGAGAGATGGAATTGTAGCATTTATATGTTGGGTGATGATTTTCTAACGCTCCCTTTGACATATGCCCCCTTACGCCTCATCATAGAATCATAAATCATTTAGCTCAAGATACGCATAATCACAAATCTTTTTCTTGTGTATCCTGAGGCAAATAATTTACAATTTTGTGACGAGGGCGTGTGTCAGAGGGGGGCGTCATATTATCACGATTCTTTATATGTAATATTGAGAGATAGGAGTAATGTTATAGTAGAGAGTGAAATCAACCGGAGAAACTAATAGTTTGTTTGGATATCAGAAGCAGAGGTACTCTATCAAAGAGTAAAAGCTGGAGTACTCTATGAAGGACTTGGAGAGGTATTTCTGTGCTGAAAGGGTGTTTGGGAATCAACTTTGTGAAGTACTAGCAGAAATACTTTTGTGTTGGAAGTGTGTTTAGGAACCATACTGACTTCTAATGGTTTTTGAAAAAAGATCAGAATCTATAAATATTAATATAATGTGTATTTAAATCCAAGTATACTCAAAATTTAAAAAAATAGTTGACAGTGTCTCCCTTAAAAATTGGATGTTTTTACATATCACCTATTAAATTACTATATATATAAAAGATGTTTGCACCAATCATCCCTTGAAATAGATGTATAAATATATTCATACACCTCCAAAATCAACAAGTAAATATTAGATTAACAAATAATTAAAAATCTTGAGAAAAGAATAAAAAAATAAAAAAAATTAACCAATAAAAATTTCAAAAAACTTTAAATTAATAATATTTTTTTTTAAAACAAATAAAATCTTAATTAAAAAGGTTTAATATACATTAAAAGATAAAACATTTGATCAAACCAATAATTTTCAATTAATAATTTTAAGTTAACAATAAATTAAATTTTAAATAAAATAAAATAAATAAATAAATCAAACCTTAACCAGTTAATTGTTAACAAAAATAACTAAAGAATTCGTGGGCCCAGGTATTTCTTGACTAACTATGTGTGTACATCGTTTTACTCCAAATTCTAAAGAAATAATAACTTATATCGCTTTAGGTGGGAAGCTTTATTGACATGTACGTCCTTGGACTTATCTATGGGTCCCACTAATATCATGAGAGAGAACTTTTGAAATATGTGGAGGATATCCTCATAGAAAATAAAATGTCAGGGACATTTTTAGAATCTGAGCTTATTTGTTAACAGTAAATATTGCTCCCCGTAAGAGCAGTTTGAAGAGCAATTTTTTTCGACTTCTTCACATACATCATTTTTTACTCTTCCGAGGAGTAACTCTTGGGCGGAGTTGCTTATCCAAACGTGGCTTCTCGACTTCTAGCTCCCCGCAAGAGCTAGAAGTCCTCAAGAAGTCATATCCAAACGCCTACTAAGAGTCTGTCTATTACAACTTCTAACTTCTGCTTTAGGCTTCTGTGTCTGGGAGAAACAGAAGCCCATAGTCTGAGAAGCTGCATATGAGAGAATCTTATCTGTTACAAAAGTTGCAGAAGTAGTGAGGTTCGCATAAAAGCTTGAAAATCATGTTTGTTTCATAGTTTTTATTTACAAGATTTTAGATAAATGACCTGAATACTCTTATATGTAAAAAAAAAAATGTAAAATGCAATATTTTGATAAAAACCTTGATAATACAAATATAGAAAAATATATAACATATATTTGTTGGGTCCTGTTCAGCACCAAACATTTTGGCCAACATTTTAGCCAACCATTTTTGTCCTACATGGGTTAGAAGTTTTGGAATGGACTGATTTTTGGTGAGGATGATCTCTACGGTGAGGAGATCATCCTCACCAAAAATCAGCCCATTCCAAAACTTCTAGCCCATAGTTTATAAGTTTAAAAATCGTGGACCGTCCATTTTTTGTAAACCATTTTTGATGGGGTTAGAAGTTTTGGAATGGGCTGATTTTTTGTGATGATGATCTCCTCACCGTAGAGATCATCCTCACCAAAATCAGCCAATTCCAAAACTTCTAACCCATGTTTTGAAAAATGTTTTGCCAAAATGTTTGGTGCTGAACATTTCCCATATTTGTTATTGACATGTTTTAGTTTATTACATGTCTTTGTAAATGATAAATTACATTGAGGCACATTCGTAAACGGTAAATCCCGTAAGTTCTATAGTACAACAATGGCTGAAATCTATGATAAGGGAAATGTGTTATGTGAAAAATAGAATGCATTTTTGTTTCATTAAAAAAAAAAAGGGATGATAAGATCCCTCCTTTTATAATTTTCATTTCTATGTTACTAACATAAAATTATAGAAGCCTATTGTCACATATCATCTAAGCAAATATATAGCAATGCTATATTAATCAGAAAGCAAACCCCTGATTTAGTAAAACCCAACCCTAAAATTCATAGTGAACCCAATTTTTGGAAGAAAACCCAAAGGTTTTCATGCAATGATCTGGTACACTATTTTGGAAGAAAATCCAAAATTTTCTTACCTTTGTGAAATCAATGAACTCAACCCAACCCACCAATTATGTGTTAATGTCACAATATAAGCTACCCTACTTTAATAAGCTTGATTTCTCTATGAAAATTTAATATAATAGTGTAATAGATCATTACATCAAATAGACTCTTTATCTAACTGAGAGCATCAACAGTAAAATATTGGGGGGGTTTCTATTTCTTAATAGGAATCCAAGTCAACCTCCATCATCTTCTTCATTAGTAAACTAACAGTCTCTTTCAACTCAGCACACAGCTCATCAATATTTGTAACAGAGTTTGGATTGGTATAGGGTGTTAAGGAGGAGTTGGACAAATTACTTAGTTTCATGTCAGCAGTTCAATTTGTTCTTCAAGATGCCGAGAAATTAGAAATGATTGCAAAGTAAAGGAATGATCTTCATTTTCGTGATGGAGATGGAGACTTACAGCTACGCAAAATCAGGAAGAGAAGGGATCGATTCAAGCTCAACCTTCATCGAACAATAGAGAACATTGAGCTTTGATTCAGCAAAATCAATCAGACCTTTGACGGACCTTCAAAGGAGGAAAATCGAAGAGAAGGGGTCAATTAAGCTCTTGCCCTAACCCCAAACATGTTTTTCTAGAGGAAAAGCAATGTGTTTGTGTTTTATTTAGAAATAGGAAAGGGCAAAATCGTCGTTTTTATTGAATCGTTTTTTCCGCTGTTGGCTTCTCACAATGCAATGGCTCTCGTGCAAAAGTAGCATTGGACCTACTTTTATAAAACTCGGCTTCTTAACTTCAAAAGAAAGTGGCAAAAGCAAAAGCTAGCCTAACAAACATGTCTAGAAGAGGCTTAAAGCTCAAAAAGGTTAAAAAAAGAACAGATGAAAAAAATCGTAACAAACAAGTCCTAAGGATTCAGGGTTTGGGATGTTTGAGATAGGTGTTGAGCGAAATTTGATTGTATTCTCTTCTTTAATTTGATCTGGTAGTGTGTACGAACCATAGATGTTTTTCATCGTGATCTCACTCGTATCTTGATGAAAAGCATCTATGGTTCCTACACACTTTCACATCAGAAAGGTCCCTCCCCCCGCCCCAAATGTTATTCCAGCACGATTCCAATATTAATTCACACCCCATCTCCTCACAATGTGAAAAAAAATCTATATTTGATAGTCCAAGACCATCGAATTTCATAAAATTTGATGGACTAAGGTGTAAAATTTTTCATTGATAATTTTTTTTTTCAACAAACTAAAACCATTAAATTAATGAAGGATGGAAAATTTTTGATTGCTTCAAGCCATCAAATTGGGGATCATCCAAAATTTCAACGGCCATAGATTGTCAAAATTCACTTTCAAAATTTTGTAGCACCATGTTACTCCAACACGACTCCAATATTAATTAACGAAACGGTGGATGCTGCATAAGGTGGTATTCAATGAGGGTTGGCTGTTTCAGTCCCTACACAACGAAGGAAGGGTTGCAAGTTGTCGCTTGAGTCCAATTCTTTATAAATGAAAGATGTTTAAATCATTGTCATTTACTTGTATGGGTTAAAGTGCAACAAAAGCATTTTGAAAATTAAATTTTGTACCAAAAATACGTTTAATTTTTTTACCAAAATACCCTCATATGTGTATTTATTGCACTTTAATGTGGGCCCTAAGGGCACACACTAACAAAACCTAACTTGCATTAATAAATAGTGCAAGTTATTTGGTGTTAGGTGGTTTTCACGAATAAAATTATTTAGATAGTTTTTGGTGAATATTTGAGGTAGTTTTGAATTTTCAAACGGATGATATACCCTCTTGACTTTGATCTTCTCTTATAGATTAACAAAAAATGACCTACATGCCCTAATTTTCAACTAATATCTGAAAAATCCTTGATTTTTCTTCCCAAAATCAATTATCTTCACTTTCTTCAATCTTTATGGTAAAGTCTTTTTAATTTAACCTCATCTCTAATCTATCATTTTCAACCTGTCGCATTAATCTTTTATAATAAAAAAAAAAACTCTGATTTCTTAACCAAAATCTTATCATATTCTACTTCAAATAAAGGTCCTTTATTTTGTTCTTAATGTTTGAAGTTAAGCAAGTAGATTGATCTTCAGGTTAAAGAGGATGGTTTTTTTTTTTAATTTAAAAATAAAGGTTGAACTAGATAGAATATGAAGGTTAGAGAGTAGGATAGATTTTTTTACTCTAGAGGTTGAAGATGATTGAGAAGTAAAAAATCAAGGACTTTAGATAGATGAGCTCATTTAGGTCATTTTTCTTTAATT
>NW_028237243.1:0-35354 GCF_017979445.1 Akebia trifoliata
GGAGAATGAGATACGGGCGTCTGAAAAAACGTCAAAAATTTTGAGTTTTCGACGGGAACGGTCGCCCCGACGGAGCGGTTCATTGTTTATCATTTTCGGCAAGGAGCGCCAATCCGAAACTAGAATCTTTCTACTCGGATAACGTCGGAATTTTCGATACGGACGATTGGGCGTGGATTTCGTTAAAAACTGAAGTACGGACCATGAGATACGACCATTTGAAATCGCACGTGTCTTTTTGTGAAAAAGGTGTACCCCCACGGAAATCACCTTCTTCGGAAAGGATCCCGGTCGACGGGATGAAATCCGGGAACATGGTGACGTAGCTAACATCCGTACGGACGAGTGGGTATGCGTTACGGATTTTTCGAGTGAGCGGAGAATGAGATACGGGCGTCTGAAAAAATGTCAAAAATTTTGAGTTTTCGACGGGAACGGTCGCCCCGACGGAGCGGTTCATTGTTTATCGTTTTCGGCAAGGAGCGCCAATCCGAAACTAGAATCTTTCTACTCGGATAACGTCGGAATTTTCGATACGGACGATTGGGCGTGGATTTCGTTAAAAACTGAAGTACGGACCATGAGATACGACCATTTGAAATCGCACGTGTCTTTTTGTGAAAAAGGTGTACCCCCACGGAAATTACCAATACGGACGATTGGGCGTGGATTTCGTTAAAAACCGAAATACGGGTCATGAGATACGACCATTTGAACTCGCACGCGTCTTTTTCTGGAAAAGGTGTACCCCTGCGGAAATCACCTTCTTCGGAAAGGATCCCGGCCTGCGGGAGGAAATCCGGGAACACGGTGACGTAGCTAACATCCGTACGGATGAGTGGGTATGCGCTACGGATTTTTCGAGTCGAGCGGAGAGTGAGATACGGGCGTCTGAAAAAACGTCAGAAATTTCGAGTTTTCGACGGGAACGGTCGCCCGGACGGAGCGTCCCGTTGTTTGCCATTTTCGGAAAGGAACGCCAATTCAAAATAGGAATCTCTCTTCTCAGACAACGTCGGGATTTTCGATATGGACGATTGGGCGTGGATTTCATTTAAAATCGAAATACGGGTCACAAGATACGACCTTTTGAACTCGCACGCGTCTTTTTCCGAAAAAGGTGTATCCCTGCGAAAATCACCTTCTTCGGAAAGGATCCTGGCCTGCAGGAGGAAATCCGGGAACACGGTGACGTAGCTAACATCCGTACGGACGAGTGGGTATGCGCTACAGATTTTTCGAGTCGAACGGAGAGTGAGATACGGGCGTCTAAAAAAATGTCAGAAATTTTGAGTTTTCGACGGGAACGGTCGCCCGGACGGAGCGTCCCGTTGTTTGCCATTTTCGAAAGGAACGCCAATTCAAAATAGGAATCTCTCTTCTCGGACAATGCCGGGATTTTCGATACGGACGATTGGGCATGGATTTCGTTAAAAACCGAAATACGGGTCATGAGATACGACCATTTGAACTCGCACGCGTCTTTTTCCAGAAAAGGTGTACCCCTGCGGAAATCACCTTCTTCGGAAAGGATCCCGGCCTGCGGGAGGAAATCCGGGAACACGGTGACGTAGCTAACATCCGTACGGACGAGTGGGTATGCGCTACGGATTTTTCGAGTCGAGCGGAGAGTGAGATACGGGCGTCTGAAAAAACGTCAGAAATTTCAAGTTTTCGACGGGAACGGTCGCCCGGACGGAGCGTCCCGTTGTTTGCCATTTTCGGAAAGGAACGCCAATTCAAAATAGGAATCTCTCTTCTCGGACAATGCCGAGATTTTCGATACGGACGATTGGGCATGGATTTCGTTAAAAACCGAAATACGGGTCATGAGATACGACCATTTGAACTCGCACGCGTCTTTTTCTGAAAAAGGTGTACCCCTGCGGAAATCACCTTCTTCGGAAAGGATTCTGGCCTGCGGGAGGAAATCCAAGAACACGGCGACGTAGCTAACATCCGTACGGACGAGTGGGTATGCACTACGGATTTTTCGAGTCGAGCGGAGAGTGAGATACGGGCGTCTGAAAAAACGTCAGAAATTTCGAGTTTTCGACGGGAACGGTCGCCCGGACGGAGCGTCCCGTTGTTTGCCATTTTCGGAAAGGAACGCCAATTCAAAATAGGAATCTCTCTTCTCGGACAACGCCGGGATTTTCGATACGGACGATTGGGCGTAGATTTCGTTAAAAACCGAAATACGGGTCATGACGGTCACGATTGAATCTCGCACGCGTCTTTTTCTAAAAAAGGTGTACCCCTGCGGAAATCACCTTCTTCGGAAAGGATCCCGGCCTGCGGGAGGAAATCTGGGAACACGGTGACGTAGCTAACATCCGTACGGACGAGTGGGTATGCGCTACAGATTTTTCGAGTCGAGCGGAGAGTGAGATACGGTCGTCTGAAAAAACGTCAGAAATTTTGAGTTTTCGACGGGAACGGTAGCCCGGGCGGACCTTCCCGTTGTTTCCCATTTTCGGTAAGGAGTGCCAACCTGAAATTGAAATCTTTCTGCTCAGACAATGTTGAGATTTTCGATATGGATGATTGGGCATTGATTTCATTAAAAACCGAAATACGGGTCAGGAGATACGACCATTTGAACTCACACGCGTCTTTTTCTAAGAAAGGTGTACCCCCACGGAAATCACCTTCTTCGGAAAGGATCCCGGCCTACGGGAGGAAATCTGGGAATACGGTGACGTAGCTAATATCCGTACGGACGAGTGGGTATGCACTACGGATTTTTCAAGTCGAGCGGAGAGTGAGATACGGGCGTCTGAAAAAACGTCAGAAATTTTGAGTTTTCGACGGGAACGGTCGCCCGGACGGAGCTTCCCGTTGTTTCCCATTTTTGGTAAGGAGCGCCAACTCAAAACAAAAATCTTTCTGCTCGAACAATGTCGTGATTTTCGATACGAACGATTGGGTTTGAATTTCATTAAAAACTGAAATACGGGTCATGAGATACGACCATTTGAACTCGCACGCGTCTTTTTCCAAAAAAGGTGTACCCCTGCGGAAATCACCTTCTTAAGAAAAAATCTCGGCCTGCGGGAGGAAATCCGGGAACACGGTGACGTAGCTAACATCTGTACGGACGAGTTGGTATGCACTACGGATTTTTCGAGTCTAGCGGAGAGTGAGATGCGGGCGTTTGAAAAAACGTCAGAAATTTCAAGTTTTTGACGGGAACGATCGCCTTAGAGGCGCTTCCCGTTGTTCTCCATTTTTAGTAAGGAGTGCCAATTCGAAACAAGAATCTTTCTTCTCGGACAACGTCAGAATTTTTGATACAGACGATTGGGCATGAATTACGTTAAAAACTGAAATACGGGTCATGAGATACGACCATTTGAACTTGCACGCGTCTTTTTTCGAAAAAGGTGTACCCCTAAGGAATCACCTCCTTCGGAAAGGATACCGGCCTGCGGGAGGAAATCCGAGATCGCAGTGACATAGCTCACATCCGTACGGACGAGTAGGTATGCACTATGGATTTTTCGAGTCGAGCAGAGAGTGAGATACGGGTGTCTGAAAAAACGTCAGAAATTTCGAGTTTTCTACTGGAATGATCGCCCGAACAGAGCTTCCCGTTGTTCTCCGTTTTCGGCAAGGAGCACCAATTCGAAACATGAATATTTCTTCTCGGACAACGTCAAAATTTTTGATACGGACGATTGGGCATGGGTTATGTAAAAAACTGAAATACGGGCCATGAGATACGACCATTTGAACCCGCACATGTCTTTTTTTGATAAAGGTGTACCCCTTCGAAAATCACCTTCTTCGGAAAGGATCCTGGCCTGCGGGATGAAATCCGGGAACATGGTGAAGTAGCTAACATCCGTACGCACGAGTGGGTATGCGCTACAGATTTTTCGAGTCTAGCGGAGAGTGAGATACGGACGTTTGAAAAAATGTCAAAAATTTCGAGTTTTTGACGGGAATGATCGCCGGGGAGAAGCTTCTCGTTGTTCTCCGTTTTCGACAAGGAGTGCCAATTCGAAACATGAATCTTTCTTCTCGGACAACGTCAAAATTTTTGATATGGACGATTGGGCGTGGATTACGTAAAAAACCAAAATACGAGCCATGAGATACGACCATTTGAACCCGCACGTATCTTTTTTCGAGAAAGGTGTACCCCCGCGAAAATCACCTTCTTCGAAAAGGATCCCGTCCTGCGGGATGAAATCCGGGAACATGGTGACGTAGTTAACATCCGTACGCATGAGTGGGTATGCGCTACGGATTTTTCGATTCGAGCGGAGAGTGAGATCCGGGCGTTTGAAAAAACATTAGAAATTTTAAGTTTTTGACGGGAACGATCGCCTGGGAGGAGCTTCCCGTTGTTCTCCGTTTTAGGCAAGGAGCGCCATTTCAAAACAGGAATCTTTCTTCTCGGACAACGTCGAAATTTTTGATACGGACGATTGGACCTAGATTACATTAAAAATCAAAATACGGGCCATGAGATACGACCATTTGAACGCACACGTGTCTTTTTTCGAGAAAGGTGTACCCCCGAGGAAATCACCTTCTTCGGAAAGGATCTCGGCCTGCAGGATGAAATCCGGGAACATGGTGATGTAGCTGACATCCATACGCACGAGTAGGTATGCACTACAGATTTTTTGAGTCGAGCGGAGAGTGAGATACGGGTGTTTGAAAAAATGTCAAAAATTTTGAGTTTTCAACGGGAACGGTCGCCCGGGCAGAGCTTCCCGTTGTTTTCCGTTTTTGACAAGGAGCGCCAATTCAAAACATGAATATTTCTTCTCGGACAATGTCAGAATTTTTGATACGAACGATTAGGCATGGATTACGTTAAAAATCGAAATACGGGCCATGAGATACGACAATTTGAACCCGCACGTGTCTTTTTTCGAGAAAGGTGTCCCCAGCGGAAATTACCTTCTTCGAAAAGGATCCCGACCTCCGGGATGAAATTCAGGAATATGGTGACGTAGCTAACATCCGTACGCACGAGTGGGTATGCGCTAAGGATTTTTTGAGTCTAGCAGAGAGTGAGATACGGGCGTTTGAAAAAACGTTATAAATTTCGAGTTTTCGACGGGAATGATCGCTTGGGAGGAGCTTCCCGTTGTTCTCCATTTTCGACAAGGAGCGCCAATTTGAAACAGGAATCTTTTTTCTCGGACAACGTCGAAATTTTTGATACGGACGATTGGGCGTGGATTACGTAAAAAATCGAAATACGGGCCATGAGATACGACCATTTGAACCTGCACGTGTCTTTTTTCGAGAAAGGTGTACCCCCGTGGAAATCATCTTCTTCGAAACGGATCCCGGCCTGCGGGATGAAATCCGGGAACATGGTGACATAGCTAACATCCGTACGCACGAGTGGATATGCACTACAGATTTTTCGAGTCGAGTGGAGAGTGAGATACGGGCGTTTGAAAAAATGTCATAAATTTTGAGTTTCTGACGGGAACGATCGCCCGGGAGGAGCTTCCCGTTGTTTTCCATTTTCGATAAGGAGTGCCAATTCAAAATAGGAATTTTTCTTCTAGAACAACGTCGAAATTTTTGATACGGACGATTGGGTATGGATTACGTTAAAAACTGAAATACGGGTCATGAGATACAACCATTTGAACGCGCACGTATCTTTTTCTGAAAAAGGTGTACCCCACGGAAATCACCTTCTTCAGAAAAGATCCAGGGCTGCGGGATGAAATTCGGAAATATGGTGATGTAGCTAACATTCGTACGGATGAGTGGGTATGCGCTACAGATTTTTTGAGTTTAGCGGAGAGTGAGATACGGGCGTTTGAAAAAATATCAAAAATTTTGAGTTTTCGACGGGAACCATCGCCCGAACGGAGCTTCCTGTAGTTTGTCATTTTTGGCAAGGAACGCCAATCCGAAACAGGAATCTTTCCACTCAGAAAATGTTAAAATTTTTGATACGGATGATTGGGCATAGATTACGTTAAAAACTGAAATACGAGCCATTAGATACGACCATTTGAACGCGCACGTGTCTTTTTTTGAAAAAGGTGTACCCTCACGGAAATCACCTTCTTCGGAAAGGATCCCGGCCTGCGGGATGAAATCCGAGAATATGGTGACGTAGCTAACATCTATACGGACGAGTGGGTATACGGTACAGATTTTTCGAGTAAAGCAGAGAGTGAGATACGGGCGTTTGAAAAAAAGTCAGAAATTTCGAGTTTTCGACGGGAACGGTCATCCGTACGGAACTTCCCGTTGTTTGTCATTTTCGACAAGGAATGCCAATTCGAAATAGGAATCTCTCTACTTGAAATATGTTAAAATTTTCGATACGGTCGATTGGGCGTAGATTACGTTAAAACCTGAAATACGGGCTATGAGATACAACCATTTGAACGCGCATGTATCTTTTTCTAAAAAAGGTAAACCCAACGGAAATCACCTTCTTCTGAAAGGATCTAGGGCTGCGGGATGAAATCCGGAAACATGGTGACGTAGCTATCATCCGTACGGACGAGTGGGTATGCACTACAGATTTTTTGAGTCGAGCGGAGAGTGAGATCCAGGCGTTTGAAAAAATGTCAGAAATTTTGAGTTTTCGATGGGAACGATCGCCCGTACGGAGCTTCCCGTTGTTTGCCATTTTCGGTAAGGAACGCCAATCCGAAACAGGAATCTTTCTGCTCGGAAAATGTTAAAATTTTTGATACGGACAATTCAGCATAGATTACGTTAAAAACCGAAATACGGGCCATGAGATACGACTATTTAAACGTGCACGTGTCTTTTTCTGAAAAAGATGTACCCCATGGAAATCACCTTCTTCGGAAAGGATCTCAGCGTGCGAAATGAAATCCTGGAACATGGTGACATAGCTAACATCTGTACGGATGAGTAGGTATGCGCTACAGATTTTTTGAGTTTAGCGGAGAGTGAGATACGGGCGTTTGAAAAAATATCAGAAATTTTGAGTTTTCGACGGGAAAGGTCGCCCGAACGGAGTTTCCCGTACTTTGTCATTTTTAACAAGGAACGCCAATCCGAAATAGGAATCTTTCTACTCAGAAAATGTTAAAATTTTTGATACGGATGATTGGGCATGGATTACGTTAAAAACTGAAATACGAGCCATTAGATACAACCATTTGAACGCGTACGTTTCTTTTTCTGAAAAAGGTGAACCCATCGGAAATCACCTTCTTCGGAAAGGATCCAGGCCTGCGGGATAAAATCTGGAAATATGGTGACGTAGCTAACATCCGTAAGGACGAGTGGGTATGCACTACGGATTTTTTGAGTCGAGTAGAGAGTGAGATCCAGGCGTTTGAAAAAACATCAGAAATTTTGAGTTTTCGACGGGAACGGTCGCCCTTACGAAGCTTCCCGTTGTTTGTCATTTTCGGTAAGGAACGCCAATCCGAAACAAGAATCTTTCTCTCGGAAAATGTTAAAATTTTCAATATGGACGATTGGGCATGGATGACATTAGAAACCAAAATACGGGCCATGAGATACGACCATTTGAACGCGCACGTGTCTTTTTCTGAAAAAGGTGAACCCAACGAAAATTACCTTCTTCGAAAAGGATCTAGGCCTGCGGGATGAAATCCAGGAATATGGTGACGTAGCTAACATCCATACGGATGAGTAGGTATGCGTTACGGATTTTTTGAGTCGAGCGGAGAGTGATATCCAGGCGTTTGAAAAAATGTCAAAAATTTTGAGTTTTCGACGGGAACGGTCGCCCGTACGGGGCTTCCCGTTGTTTGCCATTTTCGGTAAGGAACGCCAATCTGAAATAGAAATCTTTCTGCTCAAAAAATGTTAAAATTTTTGATACGGACGATTGATCATAGATTACGTTAAAAACTGAAATACGGGTCAAGAGATACAACCATTTGAACGCGCACGTGTCTTTTTCTAAAAAAGGTGTACCCCACGGAAATCACCTTCTTCGGAAAAGATCCAGGGCTGCGGAATGAAATTCGGAAACATGGTGATGTAGCTAACATCCGTACGGACAAGTAGGTATGCGCTATAGATTTTTCGAGTTTAGCGGAGAGTGAGATACAGGTGTTTGAAAAAATATCAAAAATTTTGAGTTTTCGACGGGAACGGTCGCCCTAACGGAGCTTCCCGTAGTTTGTCATTTTTGACGAGGAATGCCAATCCGAAACAGGAATCTTTCTACTCGAAAAATGTTAAAATTTTCAATACGGACGATTGGGCATAGATTACGTTAAAAACTGAAATACAAGCCATTAGATACGACCATTTGAACGCGCACGTGTCTTTTTTTGAAAAAGGTGTACCCCCACGGAAATCACCTTCTTCGGAAAGGATCCTGGCCTGCGGGATGAAATCCGAGAATATGGTGACGTAGCTAACATCTGTACGGACGAGTGGGTATGCGGTACAAATTTTTTGAGTAGAGCAGAGAGTGAGATACGGGCGTTTGAAAAAACGTCAGAAATTTCGAGTTTACGACGGGAACGGTCTCCCATACAGAGCTTCCCATTGTTTGTCATTTTCGACAAGGAACGCCAATTTGAAATAGGAATCTTTCTACTTGGAAAATGTTAAAATTTTCGATACGGTCGATTGGACATAGATTACGTTAAAAACTGAAATACGGGCCATGAGATACGACCATTTGAACGCACATGTATCTTTTTCTAAAAAAGGTAAACCCAACGGAAATCACCTTCTTCGAAAAGGATCCAGGGCTGCGGGATGAAATCCGAAAACATGGTGACGTAGCTAACATCCATACAGATGAGTGGGTATGTGCTACGGATTTTTCAAGTTGAGCGGAGAGTGAGATCCAGGCGTTTGAAAAAACGTCAGAAATTTTGAGTTTTCGACTGGAACGATCGCCCGTACGGAGCTTCCCATTGTTTGCCATTTTCAGTAAGGAACACCAATCTGAAACAGGAATCTTTCTCTCGAAAAATGTTAAAATTTTCGATACGGACGATTAGGCGTGGATTACATTAAAAATTGAAATACATGCCATGTGATATGACCATTTGAACGCGCACGTGTCTTTTTTTGAAAAAGGTGTACCCCCACGGAAATCACCTTCTTTGGAAAGGATCCCGGCCTGCGGGATGAAATCCAAGAACATGGTGACGTAGCTAACATCCGTATGGACGAGTGGGTGTGCGCTACAGATTTTTTGAATTGAGCGGAGAGTGAGATACGGGCGTTTGAAAAACGTCAGAAATTTTGAGTTTTCGACGAAAACGGTCGCCCGTATGGAGCTTCCCGTTGTTTGCCATTTTCAGTAAGGAATACCAATCCGAAACAAAAATCTTTCTTCTCAGAAAATGTTAAAATTTTCGATACAGACGATTAGGCATAGATTACATTAAAAATTGAAATACAGGCCATGAGATACGACCATTTGAACACGCATGTGTCTTTTTTTGAAAAAGGTGTACCCCCACGGAAATCACCTTCTTCAGAAAGGATCCCGGCCTACGGGATGAAATTCGGGAATATGGTGACGTAGCTAACATCCGTACGGAAGAGTGGGTATGTGGTACGGATTTTTCGATTTGAGCGGAGAGTGAGATACAGGCGTTTGAAAAAACGTTAGAAATTTCGAGTTTTCGACGGGAACGATCGCCCGTACGGAGCTTCCTGTTGTTTGTCATTTTCAGCAAGGAACGTCAATCCGAAACAGGAATCTTTTTCCTTGAAAAATGTAAAATTTTTTGATACAGACGATTGGGCATAGATTACGTTAAAAATTGAAATACAGGCCATGAGATACGACCATTTGAACACGCACGTGTCATTTTCTGAAAAAGGTATACCCCCACGAAAATCACCTTTTTCGGAAAGGCTCCTGGCCTGCGGGATGAAATCAGGGAACATGGTGACGTAGCTAACATCCGTACGGATGAGTGGGTATGCGCTACGGATTTTTTGAGTCGAGCGGAGAGTGAGATACAGGCGTTTGAAAAAACATCAGAAATTTTGAGTTTTCGACAGAAACGGTCACCCGAACAGAGCTTCCCGTAGTTTGCTATTTTCGGTAAGGAACGCCAATCCGAAACAGGAATCTTTCAACTCAAAAAATGTTAAAATTTTTGATACGGACGATTGGACGTGGATTACGTAAAAAACCGAAATACGAACCATGAGATTCGACCATTTGAATGCGCACGTATCTTTTTTAGAAAAAGGTGTACCCCCAAGAAAATCACCTTCTTCGGAAAAGATCCCGGCCTGCGGGATGAAATCTGGGAACATGGTGACGTAGCTAGCATCCGTATGGACGAGTGGGTATGTGCTACGGATTTTTCGAGTAGAGCGGAGAGTGAGATACGGGCGTTTGAAAAAACGTCAGAAATTTCGAGTTTTCGACGGGAACGGTCACCCGAACAGAGCTTCCCGTAGTTTGCCATTTTCGGCAAGGAACGCCAATCCGAAATAGGAATCTTTCAACTCAAAAAATATTAAAATTTTCGATACAGACGATTGGACATGGATTACGTAAAAAACCGAAATACGAACCATGAGATTCGACCATTTGAATGCGCACGTATCTTTTTTTGAAAAAGGTGTCCCCCCAAGGAAATCATTTTCTTAGGAAAAGATCCCGGCCTGCGGGATGAAATCCGGGAATATGGTGACGTAGCTAGCATCTGTACGGACGAGTGGGTATGTGCTACGGATTTTTTGAGTAGAGCGGAGAGTGAGATACGGGCATTTGAAAAAATGTTAGAAATTTTGAGTTTTCGACGGGAACAGTCGTCCGTACGGAGCTTTCTCGTTGTTTGTCATTTTCGGTAAGGAACGCCAATCCGAAACAGAAATCTTTCTCTCGAAAAATGTTAAAATTTTCGATACAGACGATTGGGCATAGATTACGTTAAAAACTGAAATAGAGACCATGAGATATGACCATTTGAACATGCACGTGTCTTTTTCTGAAAAAGGTATACCCCCACGAAAATCACCTTCCTCGGAAAGGATCCAAGCCTGCGGGATAAAAATTGGGATCATGGTGACATAGCTAACATCCGTACGGACGAGTGGGTATGCACTACAGATTTTTCGATTCGAGCGGAGAGTGAGATACAGGCGTTTGAAAAAACGTCAGAAATTTCAAGTTTTCGACTGGAATGGTCGCCCGTACGGAGCTTCCCGTTGTTTGTCATTTTCGGCAAGGAACGCAAAATCGAAACAGGAATCTTTTTACTCGAAAAATGTTAAAATTTTTTATACAGACGATTAAGCATAGATTACGTTAAAAATCGAAACACGGGCCATGAGATACGACCATTTGAATGCGTACGTGTCTTTTTTTGAAAAAGGTGTACCCCCACGAAAATCACCTTCTTCGGAAAGGATCCCGGCCTACGAGATGAAATCCGGGAACATGGTGACATAGCTAACATCCGTATGGATGAGTGGGTATGCGGTACAGATTTTTCGAGTTTAGCGGAGAGTGAGATACGGGCATTTGAAAAAACGTAAGAAATTTTGAGTTTTCGACGGGAACGGTCACCCGAACAGAGCTTCCCGTAGTTTGCCATTTTCGGCAAGGAACGCCAATCCGAAACATGAATCTTTCAACTCGAAAAATGTTAAAATTTTTGATACGGACGATTGGACGTAGATTACGTTAAAAACCAAAATACGAGCCATGAGATTCGACCATTTGATTGCGTACGTATCTTTTTATGAAAAAGGTGTATCCCCAAGGAAATCACCTTCTTCGGAAAGGATCCCGGCCTGCGGGATGAAATCCGAGAACATGGTGACGTAGCTAACATCCGTACGGACGAGTGGGTATGTGTTACTAATTTTTTGAGTAGAACAGAGAGTGAGATACGGGCGTTTGAAAAAATGTCAGAAATTTCGAGTTTTCGACGGGAACGGTCGTCCGTACGGAGCTTCCCATTGTTTGCCATTTTTGATAAGGAACGCCAATCTGAAATAGGAATCTTTCAACTCGGAAAATGTTAAAATTTTCGATACGGACGATTGGGCATGGATTACGTTAAAAACCAAAATACGAGCCATGAGATTCGACCATTTGAATGCGCACGTATCTTTTTTTGAAAAAGGTGTACCCCCACGGAAATCACCTTCTTCGGAAAGGATCCCGGCCTGCGGGATGAAATCCGGGAACATGGTGACGTAGCTAACATCTGTACGGACGAGTAGGTATGTGCTACAGATTTTTCGAGTCTAGCGGAGAGTGAGATACGGGCGTTTGAAAAAACATCAGAAATTTTGAGTTTTCGACGGGAACGGTCGTCCGTACGGAGCTTCCTGTTGTTAGCCATATTCGGCAAGGAATGCCAATCCGAAATAGTAATTTTTTTGCTAAAAAAATGTTAAAATTTTCGATACGGACGATTGGGCGTAGATTATGTTAAAAACTGAAATATGGGCCATGAGATACGACCATTTAAACGCGCACGTATCTTTTTCTGAAAAAGGTGTACCCCACGGAAATCACCTTCTTCGAAAAGGATCCCAGCCTACGGAATGAAATCTGGGAACATGGTGACATAGCTAACATTCGTACGGACGAGTAGGTATACAATACGAATTTTTCGAGTCGAGCGGAGAGTGAGATACAGGCGTTTAAAAAACGTCAGAAATTTCGAGTTTTTGACGGGAATGGTTGCCCGTACGGAGCTTCCCGTTGTTTGTCATTTTCGGCAAGGAACGCCAATCCAAAACAGGAATCTTTCTCCTGAAAAATGTCAAAATTTTCGATACGGACGATTGGGTGTAGATTACGTTAAAAATTGAAATATGGGCCATGAGATACGACCATTTGAACGCGCACGTGTCTTTTTTGGAAAAAGGTGTACACCCACGGAAATCACCTTCTTCGAAAAGGATCCAGGCCTGCGGGATAAAATCCGGGAACATGTTGACGTAGCCAATATCCGTACGGACGAGTGGGTATGCGCTACGAATTTTTTGAGTCGAGCGGAGATTGAGATACAGGCGTTTGAAAAAATGTCAAAAATTTTGAGTTTTCGACGGGAACGGTCGCTCGTACGGAGCTTCCCGTTGTTTTCCATTTTTGGCAAGGAACGCCAATCTGAAACAGGAATCTTTCTACTCGGAAAATGTTAAAAAATTTTATATGGACGATTGGGCGTAGATTACGTTAAAAACCAAAATATGGGCCATGAGATACGACCATTTGAATGCGCACGTGTCTTTTTCTGAAAAAGGTGTACTCCCACGAAAATCACCTTCTTCAGAAAGGATCCAGGCCTGCGGGATGAAATCGGGGAACATGGTGATGTAGCCAACATCCGTACAGACGAGTGGGTATGCGCTACGGATTTTTCGAGTCGAGCAGAGAGTGAGATACAGGCGTTTGAAAAAACGTCAGAAATTTTGAGTTTTCGACGGGAAGGTCGCCCGTACGGAGCTTCCTGTTGTTTGCCATTTTCGATAAGGAACGCCAATCCGAAACAAGAATCTTTCTCTCAAAAAATGTTAAAATTTTTGATACGGACTATTGGGCGTACATTACGTTAAAAACCGAAATACGGGCCATGAGATACGACCATTTGAATGCGCACGTGTCTTTTTCTGAAAAAGGTGTACCCCCAAGGAAATCACCTTCTTCGAAAAGGATCCCGGCCTGCGGGATGAAATCCGGGAACATGGTGACGTAGCTAGCATCCGTATGGACGAGTGGGTATGTGCTACGGATTTGTCGAGTAGAGCGGAGAGTGAGATACGGGCGTTTGAAAAAACGTCAGAAATTTTGAGTTTTCGACGGGAACGGTCGCCCGTATGGAGCTTCCTGTTGTTTGCCATTTTCGGTAAGGAACGCCAATCCGAAACATGAATCTTTCTACTTAGAAAATGTTAAAATTTTTGATACGGATGATTGGGCATGGATTACGTTAAAAATTAAAATACGGGCCATGAGATACGACTATTTGAACGCGCACGTGTCTTTTTCTTAAAAAGGTGTACCCCCACGGAAATCACCTTCTTCGAAAAGGATCCCGGCCTGCGGGATGAAATCCGGGAACATGGTGATGTAGCTAATATCCGTACGGACGAGTGGGTATACGTTATGGATTTGTCGAGTCGAGCGGAGAGTGAGATACAGGTATTTGAAAAAATGTCGGAAATTTCGAGTTTCGATGGGAATGGTCCCTCGTACGGAGCTTCCCATAGTTTGCCATTTTCGGCAAAGAACGCCAATCCGAAATAGGAATCTTTCTACTTGGAAAATGTTAAAATTTTCGATACGGACGATTGGGCATAGATTACGTTAAAAACCAAAATACAGGCCATGAGATATGACCATTTAAACGTGCACGTGTCTTTTTCTAGAAAAGGTGTACCCCCACGAAAATCACCTTTTTCGGAAAAGATCCCGGCCTGCGGGATGAAATCTGGGAACATGGTGACGTAGCTAACATCCGTACGGACGAGTGGGTATGCACTATGGATTTTTCGAGTCGAGCGAAGAGTGAGATACGGGCGTTTGAAAAAATGTCAGAAATTTTGAGTTTTTGACGGGAACGGTCGCCCGTATGGAGCTTCCCGTAGTTTACCATTTTCGGCAATGAACGCCAATCCAAAATAGGAATCTTTTTGCTCGGAAAATGTTAAAATTTTCGATACGGACAATTGGACATAGATTAAGTTAAAAACCGAAATACGGGCCATGAGATACGACCATTTGAACGCGCACGTGTCTTTTTCTGAAAAAGGTGTACCCCCACGGAAATCACCTTCTTCGGAAAGGATCTCGGCCTGCGAGATGAAATCCGGGAACATGGTGATGTCGCTAATATCCATACGGATGAGTGGGTATGCACTACTGATTTTTCGAGAGTAGCGAAGAGTGAGATACGGGCGTTTGAAAAAACGTCAGAAATTTTGAGTTTTCGACGGAAACGGTCGCCCGAGCGGAACTTCCCGTTGTTTGCCATTTTTGGCAAGGAACGCCAATCCGAAACAGGAATCTTTCTACTCGGAAAATGTTGAAATTTTCGATACGGACGATTAGGCGTGGATTACATTAAAAATTGAAATACAGGCCATGTGATATGACCATTTGAACGCGCACGTGTCTTTTTCTGAAAAAGGTGTACCCCCACGGAAATCACCTTCTTCGGAAAGGATCCCGGCTTGCAGGATAAAATCTGGGAATATGGTGATGTAGCTAATATCCGTATGGATGAGTGGGTATGCGCTACGGATTTTTCGAGTCTAGCGGAGAGTGAGATACGGGCGTTTGATAAAACATCATAAGTTTTGAGTTTTCGACGGGAACGGTCGTCCGTACGGAGCTTCCCGTTGTTTGCCATTTTTGGTAAGGAGCGCCAATCTAAAACAAGAATCTTTCTACTTGGAAAATTTTAAAATTTTGATACAGACGATTGGGCGTAGATTACATTAAAAACCAAAATACGGGCCATGAGATACGACCATTTGAATGCGCACTTGTCTTTTTCTGAAAAAGGTGTACCCCCACGGAAATCACCTTCTTCGGAAAGGATCTCGGCTTGCGGGATGAAATCCGGGAACATGGTGACGTAGCTAACATCTGTATGGACGAGTAGGTATGCACTACTGATTTTTCGAGAGTAGCGGAGAGTGAGATACGGGCGTTTGAAAAAACGTCAGAAATTTTGAGTTTTCGTCGGGAACGGTCGCCCGAGCGGAGCTTCCCGTTGTTTGCCATTTGTGGCAAGGAAAATAAGTCCGGACCGAGAATCTTTCTCTTAAAAAACATAGACATTTTCGATACGGACGATTGGGGGTTGATTAAATTAAAAACCGAAAGACGGGCGATGAGATACAACCATTTGAAAGCGTACGTGTCCTTCTTGGAAAATCGTGTACCCCCACGGAAATCACATTTTTCAGAAAGGATCCCGGCCTGCGGGATGAAATCCGAGAACATGGTGATGTAGCTAACATTCGTACGATTGAGTGGGTATGTGCTACGAATCCACCAGTTGAGCGGAGAGTGAGATACAGGCGTTTAAAAAAACGTCAGAAATTTCGAGTTTTTGATGGGAACGGTCGCCCGGGCGGAGCTTCTTGTTGTTTGCCATTTTCGGCAAGGAAGACGAGTCCAGACCAGAAATCTTTCTACTCGGGAAATGTAAGCATTTTCGATACGGACGATTGGGCCATGATTACGTTAAAAACCGAAAGACAGACGATGAGATACGACCATTTGAACGCGCACGTGTCCTGCCTTGAAAAAGGTGTACCCCCACGTAAATCATGTTTTTCGAAAAAGATCCTAGCCTGCAGGATAAAATCCAAGAATATGGTGACTAACATCCGTACGGACGAGTGGGTATATGCTACAAATCCACAAGTTGAGCGGAGAATAAGATACGGGCATTTAAATAAACGTCAGAAATTTTGAGTTTTCGACGGGAACGGTCACCCGGGCGGATCTTCTTGTTGTTTGCCATTTTCGGTTAGGAAGACGAGTCCAGACTAGGAATCTTTCTTTCGGAAAATGTAGGCATTTTTGATACGGACGATTGGGCATGGGTTACGTTAAAAACTGAAAAACGGACGATGAGATACAACTATTTGAATGCGCATGTGTCCTGCCTTAAAAAAGGTGTACCCCCACGGAAATCACATTTTTCGGAAAGGATCCTGGCCTACGGGATGAAATCCGAGAACATGGTGACGTAGCTAACATCCGTACGAACGAGTGGGTATGTGCTACGAATCCACCAGTTGAGCGGAGAGTGAGATACGGGCGTTTAAAAAAATGTCAAAAATTTTGAGTTTTCGACGGGAACGGTCACTTGGGCGGAGCTTTTTGTTGTTTACCATTTTTGGCAAGGAAAACGAGTTCGGACCGAGAATCTTTCTCTCGGGAAACGTAGGCATTTTTGATACGGACGATTAGGAGTGGATTACGTTAAAAATCGAAAGACGGGCAATGAGATACGACCATTTGAACGCACACGTGTCCTGCCCCGAAAAAGGTGTACCCCCACGAAAATCACATTTTTCGAAAAGGATCCCGGCCTGCAGGACGAAATCCAGGAACATGGTGATGTAGCTAACATCCATACGGACGATTGGGTATGTGCTACGAATCCACTAGTTGAGTAGAAAGTGAGATACGGGCGTTTAAAAAAACGTCAGAAATTTTCAGTTTTCGACGGGAATGGTCGCCCGGGCGGAACTTCCCGTTGTTTGCCATTTTCGGCAAGGAAGACGAGTCCGGACCGGGAATCTTTCTCCTCGGGAAACGTAGGCATTTTCGATACGGACGATTGGGGGTGGATTACGTTAAAATTTTTTATAAATTTATAAATTTGATTATCAAATACTTTATAATATTCGATTTGATTTATTAATTTTTTTTTATAAATTTATAAATTAGATTGTCGAATACCCGATAAAATCCTCAGTCGCTTCAACGAGCTTCAAAATTCAACATATTGAAGCAATATTAAACAGCTAATTCTGTATTTGACCTTAATAAAGAACAATAAACTCACTGAATCCCCGTGTGAAGCTAAAAATGAGAGAAACGATCGGTTCTTTGACCTCGAAAGATCGAGTGAAGTAAAATTAGTTCCAAGTCCAAGTCCTTTTGGTGAAACACGGTGATCGAGAATAGAGATTCTCTGACAGTGAGGGGGAAGAGAGAAAGACAATGGAGGGTGAGATGAAGTCATGGAACCTTGTTTTAGTGAGAAATGGGGGATAGGGTTTATGCACCAAACGAAGCTCTCGAATGTAGCAGTCATGGCACTGAAACATATTGAGACCTCGCAACAATGAAAGAATCTTTAGCAGTAATGCATAAATATTGAAACCCAACAGATTGGATCAGATCGAACTAGTGAGGTGAAGTTGTCTAAAGTCTGTGCAATTATGCGAGAGAGAGAGAGAGAGAGATCTGTGCGTGCGACTATGCGTTTTATCGACAGAGAAGAAGATAAGGGCATTTTTGTCTTTTTCTTTCTACCATTTTTCGATGATAGCGTCTCCAGCAAACGCAAAAAAAAAGTGTCTTTTAGTAGTTTCTTTTATTTGTGTTTAAAAAAGCAAATTTCTAACGCGATTTTTTCAATCATAAAGTGATTTGGGAGGAAAACTCAGATTCTCAACGCAGATGCAGTAAAATCAAGGTTTAAAAGTTGTATCAAACAACCACTAAGGTTTTTTCACTTTTTTTTCTCTCAGTTTTTAGATGAAAATCAATCAATAATGGTTCTTTTGGGTAGAAATCATTTAAACAAGTCGTTATCTCAAGCTTTTAGCCAATCTTTCCATGTATTTTGGTCGAAAAAAACTTGTAAATTGATAATGGATGGGTTTTACTAGTGATGAGTTCATCACTTTTTACTTAAAAAACCAGTGAACTCAACAGTAATTTAAAAAACATCGTATTTGACAACAAATAAAAAGTGGTGAATTCGACAATAAATAGTGGTAAGTTCGATAATAAAAAATGTGAACTCAACACTAAATAAAAAAATGTCGAGTTTGACAGTAAAAATTATGAACTCAATAGCAAGAGGGACTACTAAGAAGAAAATTTTACTAATGTCTTGTCAAGCTAACATGCAAAACTTAGTGATTATTTAGAAATAAACCCTTCTGCGAGGGTTCTTTAAGTAATTTCCCCTTCTTTTTTATTTCAAATAGAATATTTTTTTTCATAAATACCTTTAAAAGTTTTTCACAAATTCACATGGTGCCATACGAGCTTATTGACTTTAAGCTCACACACACATTAGACATGAGTGGAAATAAAGATAATCCAGATTATAAAAAATGTTCACATGTGACATTGTGTAAACAAATAAATTATAGAAAACACCCCACATTAAAAAAGTTGTTAACTGTTCCAATTTTTCGTTAAGTCAAAAGAATACTCTAATATTCTAAACAAAGGTTGGTATACTTCCCCCATAAACATAGAATGATGCTATCCACAAACATAGCATACCATTCAAAACCGTGCCAACTTACCAAATCACAAAACCAAGAGCTTTATGTGCAACCAAAGAAGCATTGTTGTTTTGAGAACTTTTTTGTTCATGGACTTCTTCATCTTCATCCCTCTTCCTAGATATCTTTGGTCGGCTTGGTGACCTTCTTAATGGAGACGGAAGTACATTAAATGAAGGCTGTAAATGCAATCCCAATATATATTTAAATTTTAAACTACACATGATTAAAATAGAAAATGTCCTCTTATAGTATATCATCGAGTGATATTTACTACAGTAACTAAAAAAAGGAAAATGTACAAAAGATGAGATAATTTCAATAAAAAAATTCAGACAACAATATATATATATGGGATAAAAAATAATTTTGTACTTATACCATCTTAATCTGTGTGGATTTATCATGTAGACTGCATGCATGAATGCAAGGAATACTTGAGACTTGCCACTCATAAAATGAATTTTTTTGGAGAACTTGGTGACCATATATTGGCATTGTTACTCCTCTCATCTCATAAATTAATTTTTTAATATAAAAAATAATTTTTTGAATGATTTAGACATGATACCATCTTCAAGTTACTTTATTATATGATTATTATTTTATCTGATGACGATCACTTGCTGATTTTTTGTTAGTCAGGTTTGTAAGTTTTGGCATTGCAAATATAAGCTTCAATGCAATGTATGTAATAAGAAATCCTGAAAATGGTATCTAATGCCACAAAGACGTTGAGGAGGTAATTCTATGAATTTTAAAAAAGAAACTTGAAATTATTTTTCATCGTTAAATTTTAGAGTTTGGTGGGATTTCAAAACTTTGGATCAAGCCCAAACCAAATGAATTTTTTGATGGATATGATGGTGGAATGTCAATTTGGTATAAGTAAGACCAGCCTTACTAACTTAGTAAGATTTGAAATCTTACTAAGGGTGATCGAGCTCTCTTAATGGCATCCAAAAATAATGATCTGATGCTACAAGGTTGCAGAGGTCAAAATTCTATGGATTTTGATTTTTTTTTAAAATTTTTTAAGAGAATTTATTTTTCACCGTCGAATTTCAATTTTAAATTTGCGAGTTCGGTAGCTGTCAATTTTCAAAACCTTGGATCAAGCCACCAAAAAAATTATTTTTCGATATTGAAATCTAGGCTGTTGTGCTGGATTGTCAATATGACGATTGATTTGAGCCAAAAATGACCCTTAGTACGATTTTAAATCTTACTAAATTTGTAAGAAAAGCACTTTTATCGGGTAATTCATTTGACTTAAACGACGTTGGTAAGATTTCAGTTACTAACAGCGTCAAATATACAGCTCTCCGATTTGAAATTTGAAATGCCGCCCAATATTCTACAAAATTATACTCCCACCCATCAGGAGAACGTTGTCTCTCTCTCTCTCTCTCTCTCTCTCTCCTCAGTTGTGTGCGAATTGTGGAGGGTCTCTCTCTTTTCCCCCAATCGTTGTGTCTGGGTGCTGCAGTTGAACATTGTATTGCAGAACATTGTCTCTCTCTCTTAACGTTGTGTGCGAATCGTGAAGGGTCCCGCTCTTCTCCCCCAATCGTTGTGTCTCGGCATTGGAGTTGAACATTGTGTTGCAGAAAGTTTTGATGATCGGGCTCCAACAATGGAAGAGGATCGCACAACAAATTGATGATTCTGGGGAAGTCAATTTGAAAGACGTAGATATTAGGGCATCCTGCAAAGATGGAAATTTCTTCACCCAAATTGGTGGAATCACATGGGCAAAGCTAGATGGAAATACTGAGTTGGATTCAAAGCCCTTGACAGAGGCATCAGAAGTTCCATGGAGATATGGTTTGGACCAAGGAGGAAGTCCCGAGAGCATCAGAAAGGAATGTTTCCCCTTCTCCCTTATCATTTTCTCATGATTTCAACAATATCAGTTCAAGATTGATCTGATGGTTAGTATCATATCCTATCCTATCTTGCATATTTGTTCCGAATTTACCATTTCAATAAATCTCTTATTTGATATTGTTTTCGTTAAAAAACTTTTGCCAATAGATTTATGTGAGTAGATTTTGGAAAATTATTTACAATATGTTGAAGAGTAACTTTAATTTGACCCTTTATTAGGATTCATTTGTAACAATACATGGAGCGAGATTTTGTTTTGTTATCTTTATACTAGTGACAATGAGCTTATGTGGCATTAAGATTCATGCCCAACACCACTCTATCTAAGCTTCTTAGGGGATTGCTATGTACCCAAAGGGCTTTTGGTTCGTCTAGAATCAACAACAAACAGGGCAGACTTCTGTTATATCCAGTTGTGAACTGAATCAGCTAGGCCGAGATAACCAACCTTGAGTTAGACGAGTTGTGTTCAGATCAGACATCCAAAGCCAACTTTCCCTAGCCGCTTTGTGCTGGGTTTACGGCAAGTAGTTCAACGGTATAGCCAAATACTTTCACGATGTTAAATAATGAAAAATCTATTCTATTGAATATTTATATCCAACTGCTTTAGTGCATGAGCTTGAGTAGAGGATTGAGGAAAGTCCTTGATGCCTAGCCTAATAGGGGCTCTTTAATACAACTCAATTGAGCATCTTAAGGAGTTTTAGCGAAGAATAATGCATCTCTGTACTTTTTGTCACCTATGTTGTTGAGAGGGTTCATTAAATTTGCGTGTAGGTCAAGTTAGTTATACACCTCTATCTACTAGAAAGACTTTGGGTAATGCTCTATTGGTCACCTATAGGGGATAATTTAATCATAACAAAATAAAGATACTCCACACCTAGAATTTAATCTCTACGAAGTTTGTCATGTTTGATGTTTTTTATGGAAGTCCCTATAGCTTTGATTTGGGTTCACTATTTCAGTTAATTCGTAATCTAGGATGAAGAGGAGGTGTTGATGAGTAATATATCATGTGGTCTTCTGAAATAGATGATTAATTTGTTACATGGAGCATGGCCATGGTTTTTGATAAATACATTGATGAAAGTGAGATTATGGGGTGGGATACGTGGAGTAGATCATATTGAGGTGTTTGGATGATTCATATGTTTTCTATATTTTTAAAAGTCCCTATGATCTTAAGGTGGTCTTTTATTGAACAAGATGAAAACTTTTGAGGCCAAAGATTTCGTACCTACTATGTTGAGTCATTAATGTTCATATAAAAGTAATATTGATTTTTGGTAATAGCAATTTATCATTTCTTTACCCTAATCTGTCAATTGATATGACAAAGGATTAAAACGAGTTGATTTCTAGAGATATTTTAATTATGATGAAGAGTACTTTTTTGTGGACCTTTTAAAGATAGGATTATATGTAGTGAGATTGTTATCTTTGATTTGTACTTTGATGGTAGTGAAGATTACAGAGTGAGGTACATAGAACGAGATTCGATTGTGATATTTTGATGGTTCTGATTAAGTGTTATTTGATGAACATGATGACAACCCTTAGGGCTAAATATTTCAGATTCTGTTTGTTTAATGTTCTTATAAATCTATTATTGAATTCTAGGATTGGAAATGGAATGATTCCGAGTTGCTAGTTAAATAAATCTTGCTGAAATGGGATGATGCAATCGATATTGTTTGTCAAAATATTATTCCAAAGGATTGTTGGGATTGAAATTTGGTGAAATATTTTCGTGCATAGTGAATAGTAATTTCATGTGGCCTTTTAGAAGAAGGACTTGATGGTTTAGATTGCATAAATTAAATGAATACTATTGTAATCCTTGCATTGATGATGGTGAGATCATTTGTGGTGTCTCGAGTAAGTAGATTTCTGTGGCCTATGTTACTTGGAGTGAATATGGTTATAATCTATAAGGGTAAGATTAAATTGTGGTGCTCAAAGTGAAAGTATATCCTTAACCCGTCTTTATTAGAAATGATAGAGATTGTAAGGGGACAAGGTTTCCGATTCAATTTGTTGCTGTTATGAAAGCATTATTCAGTTTCCAATTGAAATTAGAGTGGTTCCAAATTGACTACTGCAATGACTCCTAATCGAGGAATACATGATCTCTATTGTTTTTGTTGAAGATTTATGCCAAAGAATAACGAGATTATATTTTAGAAGAAATATGTATAAATATGTTCAAAATAATATTTATAGGGACTTCTACACATATGGTTAATCTTTGATGTGAAGCGTGACTATGGTTGTTGTTCTATATATTGATGGTATTTAGGATATGGTGTGAATAAATTCTCGTCTTGGGAGCTCTGTTTGTGTGAGATTGGTCTGTCCCAATAATTGTAGGTGATCATTGTTACGCATGACCTAGACTTTTAAGGTCAATTATTTGAAGGACAAATATCATAAGTGTAGCAGACGACAAATATGTTGTTTTGGAGACAAAAGTCAAGGTTCCAATGAAACCTTCTTGCTTTAGAAGACCAAAATTCAAGAGAGTAGGCAAATTTCAACAAATGAAGGTCAAGCATATTAACACTTTTTCTTGAATTAATGGACACTAGGATTAGGATTTGATGTTGGGATACAAATAGTTGTCAAGATAAAGGGTACCATTATGATAAGATTTGGTTCAAGACCTAAATGAAAAATTAGAAACAAATAAGGTGCTTTTTGAATTTTTGAGTAGAAAGGTAGTATTAAATTTAGAAACTTTTAATGGTTAGGGAAATGATGTTTGGAATTGAAGGTTTTTAGCCTAAGGACTGATTAATGTGATTTGGGGATAAGCGTGGGGTTCTACTAGTAATTTGTTTGAACTAATTACAATAATATAAGGAAGAAATGGAAGGTGGGATATTAAGTAATTGACTAAGTTGCTTCTCTACGATATTAGGTGATATATTAAGTAAAGGCCTCTTTTGCCCATTGCGACTCTTATGCACATTATACTTGTAGAATATGTAACATTTATGTTATTGATAATGAAACCATGTCGAAGCTATGGTAGATGAAGGTAAAAATCCTTCTTATGCTACGATAGACAACTTTCAATATCAGAAAAGAGAGCGAGGGTGACTGTGATTTTACGGTTTGCAACATCTAGGTTGCATGGAAAGTGTTTTTTTTTTTTGTTTTTTTGGGCGAACAACGAAATTGTTTTTCTATTTCACATTGTTCTTAAAAAAATCTACATATTGCAAACCGAATGGAGCCATATATTACACAATATACAACACATGCACAACAACTAGTGTTTAATGGAAAGTGTTTTTTTTTGTAGGTTCACAAGTTAATTGTTTACCTATTTCACACTTTTCTTAAAAACTTACAACTTTCGAAGTGAAGGGGACCATACATACAATAGTAAATATATAACACATACATAAGCCCACTTGTGAAATGTTTAAACTTAATTATCATCATTTGAATAACACTCACAAGAAAAATCATGATTTGTGCAACAAATTCAGCATATTCAATTGTATATAATTAAAAATACAATTTACAAAGTAAAACTTAAAATCTTAAAAAATTTCAATTCATTGGCTCATTATAATTGGTTTTTAGTACTAGCGTTGTACTCTTCACATCGTCTTTTATATATTTTAGTATGCCTTTCCAATTTTCTATTATTATTATTATTTATTTTTTTTTTTCATTTTATTCGTCATATGGCTCTCTCATCATACATACTCTTTGTTTACCTATAGTTTTTGAAATGCAGTTTTCTAGACTCTTTTTATAATAATTAAAAAAAATAGTTTTATTTATTTATGTAAGTTACTAGTATCCCTATCTGTATTGATCATCCCTTGATCCAAATTATATTCTAAGAATCTAGAGCAGTAGAGCCCATAGTGACAAAAATCATGAAGTTTTTGAAAAAAATATGAGTTTTCAAAAAATTAGGATTAAACGATTTAATCGACGATTTTTTGAAAAATCACATTATTTTTTTAGCATTTTGACGTATTACATTTTCATTAAATATTTAATGTATAAAAATGCATATCTTGTTGTACATTTTATTCAAAACAGAATTATTTTTTACTTTTTAATTTATCCGATGTTTTCACACTTTTGCCGTCTTTTTCGAAACTTTCTCTTGCTGAATTATTTCCAAACCTTGATTTTTTCACTATGGTTGAGCCTATAGTATGGGTTAGATCTCTTTGAATCTCTATTGATAGCCTTTTTACTAGTCTTCAATAAAAACATGATTCAACAGGTTAGTCTTTGATGATCACAGTGCACCCCTGTCTATTGCTAGTAAGGATTAGATTGTGGCCATGTTGCAGGTTTTATCACTATGTGACCCTATATGTATCCTTGGACTGAACTTCCTTAGTTATTTTCTTATGGGTTAGTGTGAAAGTCATCTAAAAAAGCTTATCCCCAAAAATTTCAATGCAAAATCTTAAAACGGAGGATGAGAAAAAAAAAAGTGAAAAAGGAAAGAAGCCCAAAAGAAAAGAAAAAAAAGTAATACATTAGTGTGAAAGCCGTCACTGGTATGTGCCAATGGAAAAGGCTGCCTAATAGTAAACTCTGGGTTGAAAAATGATGATACCCTGAAGTTCAAAAGTGTGAAAACATAAGGGCTAAAAAAGTACATCCTCCGAATTTTTTATTGCAAAATCATGAAAGGGGGATAAGAAAAAGAAACCACGTGAGTGGTGGAGCAGTGGTTGAGCGACTTGGGTATGCTCCCCAGAGTCCTGAGATTGAGTCTCCCCCCCCCGCGATTTAACATGATAAAATAATAAAGAATCATCCGAGTGGTGGAGCAGTGGTTGAGCGACTTGGGTATGCTCCCCAAAGTCGTGACATTGAGTCTCCCCACCCACGATTTTTCTTGATAAAATAAGAAAGGATCACTTGAGTAGTGGAGCAGTGGTTGAGCGACCTGGGTTTGCTCCTCAGAGTCGTGAGATTGAGTCTCCCCACTCGTGATTTAACTCGATAAAAAAAAAATCACCCTAGTGATGGAGCAGTGGTTAAGCGACCTGGGTTTGCTCCCCAGAGTCGTGAGATTAAGTCTCACCACCCGTGATTTAACTCGATAAAATAAAAAAGAATCACCCGAGTGATGGAGCAGTGGTTAAGCAACCTGGGTTTGCTCCCCAGAGTCGTGAGATTGAGTCTCCCTACTTGCGGTTTTACTATATAAAATAAAAAGGAACCACTCGAGTGGTGGAGCAGTGGTTGAGCGACTTAGGTTTGCTCCCTAGAGTCGTGAGATTGAGTCTCCCTACCCGTGATTTTACTCGATACGCCTGTTTGTGGTAGCAGGGTGTATCTGTAAGGGTTAGTCCCACTTTCAAAATAGGAGAAAGAAATAAAAATGCATCTACCCTAGACACTAGCTAGGATTGATCGTTCATTGGATTGCATTTAGTTTCCATAGTGATCTAACCTGCATATTGTCCTAAAATCTAAACCTACTCTAGGATAGTTCAGTTCACCATTTCACCCAATGATAACCAACGTTGAATATTGTTTTAATGGATGACTAGTAAAAATGACTGTCTCAATTATTCATTGACTCTAAAACATTCACTGTTTGCTTCACTGTCTCATTTGCCTTTGTCTACTATTTTTATTATGGTGGTTGAATGATCTATATTCATTAAGGGTATTTAAATGTTGCATATCATTTGTGTGGGTTGTCATTTATGAGAGAGTTGTAATGTGAGAATGAATCTATTTGGTTTGCAACAACTATCTTTAATGGAAAGTGTTTTTTAGTAGGTAAACAAAATTATTATTTCACACTTTTCTAAAATAATTCACAAACGTTGCAAACAAAACAGAGCTATGCACCATAAAATATACAACACAAATGGAAGACCACTTATGATATATACAAGTTTTTTTTGACATTTTACTAATATCTAGTAACAAATTAAAATATAAATGTAGCTAGTAAAACGAAATAAAATTTGAAAAAAATTGTGTGTGCATTTGTAAATAAATCGACATATCCACCCATGATAATTGCAAACTTTTTTATAATTGTGTGAAGCATAAATTCATATGTTAACAAATAATTTTTTTGGATTGTGACTGTTAGTTTTCATAAAAAGTGTTGTTTAAGTATTTAAGAATGCATAAACTCAAATTTTTAAAAAACTAGCCTATTTTAGTTAAGTTACTTGTGATTTGTGGTATTATGTACTTGTTATGTGCTCTACACATTCAACTCGGATCAAGGCACATCAAACCATATTCGATCCATTTTTTTAAGTTTGGATCTACTCGAAGGTTCCAAACCGCTAAACTGGGATTTTGGATCACTCAGATTTTAGGTCATGTCAAACCCATTTTTTGCCATACGTTTTAGTGGAGATTTATCATGTCAAGTTTCTTGACAAACACGATTTTGTTAGGAGTTTGATTTATTGACCAAGATTGCTTAAGACAAAGATTTTGAAGTAATTGTGCTAAGTGGAAGTGGGAACCAACTTTGTAAAAGTTGTATGGTACCATGGACTCAAATAATTTGGTGTGGTAAAAAAGAGTAGTACAAGCAAGAGAATTGAAGAAGAAAATACACAATGGAAGGAATTTAGAAGAAATAGGACAAGAAACGGCTTTTAAAGCAACCATTTGCTTAAATAGCGAATGATAGAGAATTTTTCTATGTTTTATTGGGGTATTTTTGTAACTTCATTTTTCTTTTTGTAACAAACTCTCCTAAATAGGGGGAGTTCTGTAGATATTCAGAGAGAACTTTTTTGGAAGAAAAATAAAGTGAAAATTATGTCAAAGTGTAGTTTGAGCTTCTCTTATTGGATTTTACTTGGGCCTTACTATATATTTTTTTATAGATAGCCTAAGCTATATTTTGGCGAGTAATTTACTTTCATTTCCTATTTTATAACTTATTTCTTCTGTAAATTAATGGATTCAAACTTTCTTTCCACTTTTTCTTCATTGATGCTTCATAAGATGGGATCACAATCACCTCTTTCTCTTTGCTTTCCTTTATTTTCTTGTTGTTTTGGTTGGAGAAGGAGTACCCCAAAGAGAGGGAGAACACTTTCTAGGTTTGGCCTTGTCAAAAATCAAGCACTTGTTTGAATCTAGGACTCTTGTCAAGTGTCAAGAAGGTTTTGGAGTTTAGCTTAGGGAAAAATTTCGTGTAAGGTTTGAAGTGAACCTAGAACCTCTTTTGGATAGTGAACGCCCATAACCTAGAGTAAAGTGGATGTAGGCAATTTGCCAAACCACTATAAATCAAATGTCTCATTCCATGTATGCCATATCTTGAATTCCATTCCATGATCGTCATGTTTTAAGGTTCATCTTCTAAGGGTTGCCTATCACTTAGCTTAATCTTTAGACCTTGATTGCCTTGGTGTTTCGGTAAGTAGCTCTAGGTGACTAGAATTTGGGCATTTTAAAGGAAAATTTTAATTTGTCCTATTCACCCTCCTATAAGACTAGACACGGTACAAAGCCTGCAATTTCAATCATGACAATAATGACAGATAATGCCCATGATGATGTTTACGAATAACATCAAGTGATCATGATCATGACGATGATGATAACCATGATGATGATGATCATGGATAGTTTAGATAATTTGCGTTGTATATTGCTCAAGATGGTTTTGACAGGAAAAAAAGTACTCGCAATATAGATCCGAAATAGATGGACAAGATTCAAGGCTCCTCCAAAATATTCCTACTCTACGTTTTGACTCCAATTGAATTTACCTGTTAATGGTTTTAGATTATGGAACCATGGTTAAGGAAAATGGATTTTGCTACATTGCTTTTTGTGTTCACAATATACTAGCTTGGACGTTTAATGATGATTGACTATCATGACTTACAGTCATGGTTAGTAACAAAATTATTTGGGCCACATCTGAGTTTGAAAAAGTAAACAATCCATATGAATTCGGGCTTGCCTTCATCTTGTCTAGACATCCGGTTCCATTTGAACTACCTAAAAGAATCATAGATAAAATGATCAATAATGTCATTTTACAGATCACAAGCCAACATCCAAATGGTGTTTCGTCTAGCAGTTTAAATATGATTTGCCACAAGAGAGGAACTCCTTTGCTTAAATACTCTACTTCTCCGCACCTTTGGCTAATGCCTATATTCCACTCGCATTTTTTGATTTGGCATTGCCCCCATGCCAGATCTTTCTCTCCTTGTTTTTTCTAATGACATTTTAGGTTGATACTTACAGGGAGGACCTTAGGAGTTTTTCATTGGGCCATGCTTATAACAAGGACCAAGCAAACTTTTCCTAGGCCATGCTTACAACAAGGACCAAGTAAAATTTTGCTTGGGCTGTGCTTACAACAAGGATCTAACAAAGTTTCTTTGATTTTCTCTAATCTTCTTTTGATTGGCTTGAGTGCTTGCTTGTTGCTCAACTTTCCCTGGATTTCTCTATTTTCTTGTTGCTCAACGATGTCATGCTCGGTGTGTTCAACAAAAGGTATGAACCCTCGTTACTTATGTTCTTTCTATTAATTTGTAACTATTGTGTGTCCCATTTTAGACATTTTTGGATCACATTTTTTTTTTGCTAATTTGTTTCCAAGATCACTTGATATTCAATATGTAGGATGTGGATCTCTGAACTTGCATTTTAGATGGTGAAATCATAGAAGATACATTATTGATGGGAGTGTATAATTATGAGGTAACTCTGTTTGGGTCCCAAACCTGACCTTATATATATATATATATATAATTTTATCATCACCATCATTTTCGTCAGAAACAAATGCACAATCCCAATAGTTAAAACGCAAAATCCAACAATCGGGTGTGATTTATCCTTAAGATACATGTTTTATCTTGACCATTGGATTTGCTTATTTTAACAAAAGGGATTGTGTTTGTGGTTCCTTTCATCGTATAAGGCATTTTGTTTTGTAGTTTTGCTTATGTTTGTAACTTCATTCTTTTTTGCTTGTGTTTAGGAGGTGTTGTCGGCCTTTTTTGTGATGCTGTGTAGGACTTTGCTATGGAAAGTTGGGAGCAACAGTTTTGACATTTGTTATTTCCACAGTACTTCTTGTGCGCCAGGTATTTTTTCCACTCAAGTTCTTCATCACTGATATTAAGAACTCCATTGAAATAACTCGATTTTTTGGTGAAAATTAGAAATACAACAAGTTTTCAAACTGATATTATAATCCCCTTAACTTCGGGCTTCCTTGCAAGACTAATGGAAGATGGACCGCTTATAAAATCAGAATTGTACTCTTGTGAAACCACCTGTGGATCTGTCAATTTTTTTTTTTTTTTGTCTTATATGTTTTTAACTATTTAAATATATAATCTGGTTTATAATGTCCATTTTCTTGTCTTACAAATATGAGGTGGTTCTGAACTTGGGAACCAATACTTTGCTCCACAGAACGTTGTTTGATCATGCTATGGGTTCAATTGTTTGAATGTCTTTCTTGTGTTAAACTTATTTGACATTTTTCTGGGAAGCATGCCATCATGGTGTGTATATATGGTACATATATACATATAGGATAAACACTATTTGTTTCATAAAAAGGAAAAAAAAAATAAAAAAAGTAAAGACTCAGCTAGGAACGTACATACAAAACTGATTTAGATTCATTTAATTATACATTTTAATATATATATATATATATATGAACAATTAAATATTTTAATTCACACGTTTAGTAGACCATGATATTCAAGGTTACTACCTCAACCTTGAAGTACTTGGTTAATCCTACATATCAACCATAGAATTTATGCTTTTCAGCACACTTGTCACATATACATGTTTTCTATCATTTGGTTGAGATATTCTATGTATCCTCAGCATATATATATATATAATCCCTTCTACTATTATCTCTATTAACTAACTTAATAAGAGGCTGAAGGGCATACACTTGCAGAAACAACCAAATTGGCACTTTTTTTTAACCCTGTATAGGTGTTCTGCCAGGCATTGTTAGCTAGGCTTCTTTGCTACATTGGACTCTCAAGGGAATCCAGTATTGGATTTATTTATTAAAATTGGGTAATTTTATTTTGCATCATTTAATATTTGCCTCTATGAGGGATCCTGATGTCATGGTGTTCCTATGTGGATTGTGTGGCTTTATTAAAGGTTTTTTTCCTTTATAGTCTGATGTAGACAAAGTATATTAAAAGTTATATGTTGTTATTATTTACTCGGTTTGTGCTTTCATCTCTGTGTAAAGGATGTGTCAAGCCCCATGGAAGTTTCCCAATATTCAACATGGTGCTGCGGGGTAGTGTTGTTTTTTCAATTGAAGCTTTAAGTCCAGCTCAAAGGTGCTGTTGATAGAGCACCGAAGATCCTTCTATATTAGTTCGTTTTTCTTTTTATATTTATAATAATATATCTGGCATTGGGCAGCATACATATGGAGTAACATTCATTCTTTCATATTATCAAAAGGTAATGTTGCAGTTTATGCGAGTCACCAGTAGTTTTTGTTTTTCATAAAATAAAAAAAAAAGAATCTTGGGCTGTTAAATTGTGGTAATAATGAACTATTAATTCTGGTGATTAAATTTGTCTCAACATTGATGTCACATATCTAGCCTAAATTCCCTTAATTGAACCCAAAGTTATCGTAATTTAGGTGTATAGAAACACACAAGGGAACACCCGACACACTTTCCTAAGAGGTACATTCTTAGAATGTTAAACTTGGACAAGGATTGAATCGCTTGGTGTCTACACTCAATGGCTCCAGCTGTTTTTTTATATCGGTAATGGCTCCAACTGTTGCTGTCCTTAGTTGCTGAGGTTGGTTGAATTTGATTCACTGTGTTGTTAAGAGATCATTGTGGAACCCATATGTTTTGCTGAAATTGTTTTAGCTTATTATACTGTTGTGAAGTTGTTTTATGATAATTTAACAGTGAATTTGGACTAGAGGTGGAATTGACCAAAACAAAAAACTGGTGGCATACTTGCAGTAGTATGGGATAATTAGGTCGAAGAGAGTAGCCATGTGCCTTGAACTGTTGGAGAAGAATTTGCAGCCAGGCATGCATGCATTAGATGCTAGTTCAGGTGTGTTCTACTTTCTCCATTTATTGTTTTCTCATGTTATTCATTCCATAGCTATAAATTCCATTCTGATCTATGTTATCTGTTTGTATTGACGTTTAATGGGGCATGGTTCCTCTCTTCTTTTTATCTCTTATATTTTTTAGAGTTCTTGGGCATAAACAATTGCTCATTAGTTTTACCATTCGTTTCAATTGAGCACACTTTCTATACCGAGAAAAATTTGCTGGAATGTACTCTTTATGGGCCTTTTCAATGAATAAGTAATTTACTTGTGAGAATTTATCTCGATATCTGGTAGATAATCTCTATGGGGTACTCCCCACCCGTGATAAAATAAAAAGGAATCACCCGAGTGGTGTAGTAGTGGTTGAGCGACCTGGGTTTGCTCCCTAGGGTTGTGAAATTGAGTCTCCCCACCCGTGATAAAATAAAAAAGAACCACCCGAGTAGTGGGGCAGTGGTTAAGCAGCTTGGGTTTGCACCCTAGGGTCGTGACATTGAGTCTCCTGACTCGCGATTTTACTATATAAAATTAAAAGAAACCACCCGAGTGGTGGAGTAGTGGTTGAGCGGCTTGGGTTTGCTCCCCATGGTCATAAAGAAGGCTTGTTAAGGTTGGGAAAATGGAATATGAAGTTTTTTCCAAACGGGTAAAGAGATTCTTAATGAAGTTAAAGCCAGTTAGGATGTGGTCATTCTAACTACTGCTACTTATCTCTACAATAGGCATTAATATAAGTAAGTCTGGCCTAAATGACATTTTCTTTGCCTCGGTAGATAAGTTGTTTGATAATTATATAACTAGGTTGAAATGATCTGCAAACTTACTTTATGCCCTACCCCATAACTAAAAAACAATTTTGACCCAAATTTCTTTTGTTATTTTCTTATGTACAATCAAATTCATTTTCCCATTAAAGAACAATGATCAGTTTATGCTTTCCTACTTGCATCATCTTTGGGCACTGTGTGCAGGGTTTGGGTTTTCCTGTCTAAAAAAAAAGAGCTTAGATAGAGGAGTCAGCAACAAAGGAGGACAAAGTTCACTGGGCTATCTGTTCTTAGAGTAGTGAGGCTCCAAAGTCCTCCATGCCAACTGCTCAGAATCATGGACAGGCCGCAGATAATGTTACTTCCAAAAAGGCCACTACTTTGCCACCAGTGGATAATAGTAAGCAAATTCAACTACTTCCGAGCAGATGGTTAGAATACTAGAAACTTCATCATGGTATGATCATAATTAAGTTGCTGTTTGACTTGTACAACTACTTCAGTAATTTTTGTATTAGATGCCTATTCATGATTCAAGAAATTCTTTATTAAAAAAAGATACACTGCTTGAAATCACCCAAACTACTTAAAACCACTCCTCTCAAATTCAAAGTCTCTCTCTCTCTCTGGTGTACCTACTTGAATGAGCAACAACTCTGTCATGGCCTCCACCCTTCGTCCTTACATCTCTATAGCCAACAAAGAGGCACTCCTTTTTTTTTTCAAGAACTCTGCTTCAGCAATGCATCGATCAATTGCTGCAAGTGAATCGGAAATCTGAGTGTTCTCCCGAGAAGGATTGGTGAAAATCCCATTAAAAAGGGACAATATTTTTTCATCTTATCTATTTTAAGGATTACCTTGGCTTCCTTTTTTATTTTTATTTTTAATCTTCTCAAGTTTAAAATCAGCATCATGTTTAAATAAAAAATCCAAGTAGAAGGCCTAGAGTTCTCAAATCTAATTTAACTGTCCATGGGCTTTTTGGTTGTGTTTAGGCAGACAGATTTCTTGCATAAACTGAGAAAATAGAGAGAGTGAGACAATAGAGAGAGGAAAGTCATATTTGAATCCAAACGCAACATCCTACAGACCGCTCTTCAAACAAGGAATAGAGAATAAAATCGAAGCTTCCAAGATAACTTGTGGAGATTCTAAAACTGGAGATAAGACTGCCTTGACCAGACCTTTATTCGAGAACCATAGGAAAGCTACACAAAACCAGTTCCCAGAGGTAGGAGAAGCTGCTCGTAGTTTTAGCATCCATCACACTGAAGGAGGACTCATTTCTAAGGATTGGACAGTGAAGGGCCAGGTAATTCCTAGTTCGCATGATTCAAAGTCACTTTCTTCAGTTGATATAATAGAAAAGCTAAACTTGGATGAAGAATCTGAAGTAGAGCTGGCACATCTCGTGGCCATGTTTCCTGGTCTATCAGAGCAGTCCCTTGTTGATATTTACACTGCAAATGGGGGTGACCTGGAAGCCACTGCTAACATGCTAAACATACTCGTGTTACAATTTTTTATGCACAACTAGCCATTCTATTGGGTTTTTGGAATGAGAAAGATTAATTTAGTTTCTCCACTTTAGACTTTTTTACATACATTTTGTTTAATTAATAACTGTTTTTTTGATAATTGGACCTCCTCGGCCACTACCTTCGAATTTGTCGGATGAAGATAGGGAGGATGATGGATCAATGATCGGTCTTCCTCGGCCACCGCCATCGAATTTGGAGGAGTCAGATTTTGATGAGGATTTGGATGATGATACAAAGGATGAACACCGGATTCCACTCAGTAATGAAATTATCCTGAAGGGGTATTCGAAGGTAATGTTTTCACCTTCTAAATTATTGAGCTTTTGAATGTTTTTTTTTTCTGTTCCTTTTGTTATTATCAGTTGTAGACATGAAGTTTTTATGGAGAGAGGGTAAACGTGAGGTGGATTTGTGATGTAGGAGAGCCGAGTTTTTATTTATTTTAGGTTTGTTCTAATTTAGAACATTCGACCAACTCAACAGTAATAAACTTCCAATAGAAAATAAAGAAAAGGTTCAGGGTATTTGATCTACAATAAAAGATAAAGAAAATGAGATGAAGAGAGAAAATAGACGATGAAGAAGAAACTAATAATGGTTCTTGATATCACACTAAGATGGCTTCACAGCACATAGTTTCCAACTACTGAAATACATCAATCACAATAGCCATAAGACGTGGTGAATTCTTAGGTGAAGGGCTCCAAATCAATGTTCAATCTGTCCCTCTACGTAGTATACACTTGGATCAAACAAAACCCATGTCTGGAAAACAATTAACATTAACATCAACAAAAAATTCAAATAACTAACAGAACACCACAGGCATATATAAAGAGAGAGAGATATGATCATGAGAGGGGTGATGCACATGATACCTAACATTGGTCCAAGAAAAAATATTCTTTTAAGGTCTATAGGTGCTTTAGTTTTGTCTCAAGAGTGGTGGAAAGCAAACCTCTATACCATCTTTATAAAACAGCACAATTAGGAGACAAATTATGATCATACTAAATGGGGTTCTATTTATAATAGAATCATCATGTTATCCTTTTCATTGGTCTACTTCTGATCTAAAGCTGCAACTATGGAGTACCAACATAAGCAAGA
>NW_028237244.1:0-34897 GCF_017979445.1 Akebia trifoliata
ACTCGAACTTACTAAGCCACATTTCTCTGGCTTAGATTTATAGGAACTTAAACAATCCTATTAATTCATTTTATGATTCAAAATCGAGCTCAAAGTTTGAAAGATCAGGTCTTTATTGGCTTATCATGCATCTGGATTCATAATTATCATTGGACTTCATCGGACTTCTAAGTAAGATTTTTTTTTTATCATGTGATTAAGAACAAAACTTTAGAATTAAATGACTTTCAAAAATGCCCCTAGTTTCAAGATTGGCTTTAACTAGAACTTGACTACGAAACTGATGGAATGGATTACGCTTGAAAAATATGGACTCTGATGTATGACAGATAGAAGAACTGACATTCTTTTAAATTTAAGACTCTTAAGGTTATCATATATGCAATAAGGGATTGATCATTTTCATTCGAATTTCTTTTGAAAAATGTTTGAGCTGGACTTAAAAAAATCTTGATAAATATTAAAATAGAAGATTTTTCTCTTCAAAGTGGTTGATGGTTCTACATCTTCCATTAACGAACACTTGAATAAGTAAACATACTCTTAAAGATCCTACAATGTTCAAGATGACTTCTGATTTTTTTCGACTTCAACATTGTCTTCGTCGGATGTGAGCTCTTGACTGAAAAATGAATATTATGGCTTGAATGGTTCTACATTTTCTAGTTTCTGCATAAGATTCCTTCTGAATTTTTATTCTTGATGAGATTTTTCCTCCCATTTAATGATGCCCTAATTGTTGCCTAGATCGCCTCTTCAGGTTTTTAATCTAGCGGGCTTTGTTTTTTCTTTTTCTGATTATGCCTTGATTTTTGCCTAGGTCGCCTTTTCAGGTTTTCAACCTAGCAGGCTTTCTTTTTTATGGTTATGCCCTAAATTTTGCCTAAGTCGTCTTTTTGGGTTTTCGACTTAGCGGGCTTCTCTTTTTTTCTTGATGATCTTGACTGACCAACTCGACAACTTCTTGGTTCCCTGCACCTTAACCGAGTCAATTAGCATTCAGGAGGACTTAATAGGTGGGCTTAGGTCATGGTTTAGAAAGAAAGGGTAAAAGGCTCGACTTCCCAAAATGCCCCTAGTCTAATATTATTTTTTTTGTCATTATTTTCTGTAAATTCTTTTGACTCTTTTTTTTTAATGCCCCTAGTTTGGCATTTTTTTTCTATTTTTTTTTGCTAATGCCCCTAGTTTGGCATTATATTCTTTTGAATATTTTAATAGGGGATTTTCCTTTTGGATGATACTTTCCTTAAGAGAATATATTTTTTTTTCATGACCGGGCTTGAAGTAACTTCTCAGGTTGCCTACGTACCCCAAATATATTTATTTTTTCTTTTGGGATTAGGTCAAAACGTAGTTCATACTAAGATTCCCTCCCAAGGTTGGTCGGCGTGATTTAAAAAGAAGAGGTTATTGATTTTTTTTTTAAGACTGCGAGGGACTAAAAAAGGTTATCTTCTTCTTGGTAAGACAGGAAAATGGTTCGACCAAAGAAGGCCTCCTTTTGTGAAAACTACTCGATTTGGTCAAGGTTTTAGGAACTCGATGTCTTGATTGTTCTATCGAGTAAGGTATTCTTTTGAGAATGAGTAATCTTTAATCTTCTTCTGAGAAGAAATAATCTTCAGTCTTTTTCTGATAAAGAGAAATATTCAGTCTTCTTTTACAAAGTTGAGTATGATTGCCTTCTTTGTATTTGACGTTGACTCGTTCAACCATTTCCAAACTTTGAAAAAAAATCTTATATTCTTTCGCGAATGAGAATTATTCTTTCTTAAGTGAAAAATATGATGAATCCCTTCTTGCAGATCTTAACACCTTTGTTGATGGTTTCAACTACATCATTCTTGATAATATTTGATTTTGAAGTTCACCCTCAACTTTAGGATTTGATCTATTTTGGTGCAATCTATCCATATATTCTCACGAGATTATGTAGGAACGTTGTTGAATTTTTCAAGTAAATTTATTATTCTCTCATGTTCTTCTAATGAAAATGTAGTACCCATTTTCACTTTTTGAGTGTACTCTTTAATTCAAATATTTATCGAGTTTGATTAGTGAGCTCTAAGTCAATCTTCATATTAGATATTATGCTCAAATCATTATTACACGCATGATAATCAGAAACTTCTATATTTTATTGGAATTTAAAAACATAGATTAACAAACTCGACCAACACTTAAAAATTGAAAAAAGACTAACGTAACTGAAACAACTAACTGGATTTAAAGACTGATGAAAACTGGATTGAAACTCAAAGAAAACTAGGGACAATTATTTACAAAGAGAGAATGTCCTTCTAGGTGGATGGACTACTTGGATTTGACATTAGTACTTTGACTAAACGACTCTTTTAAAGGACCCAAAATGACACAGATGAGGGTTTATAACGTTTAGGGGCACCTATGATTAACCATCGATTCTGAAGGTTTGTTTCTTAACCACATGATTAAATTTTAATATAAATTAGTCCTCCGGTGGGAAATATCGAATCCAAATGCACTATAAGTCTATATTGACCAAGAAAGTGAGAAAGGTTAGATGAGGGTGTACCCCTGATTGGGATTGAACCTTTGATTAGACAAATTAATTTGATCCTAAGATCGAATATTTCTATACAAAGTGGTCTGGATTTTAAAAAGTGAAACCAATTAGTCCAACTGATTTGGTATTGATCAGTTTGATCCATTTGCCAATTGGGCCAACTGGTTTAAGTGGTTCAACTTAATCAGTACATTTCACCGATTGGGTCGGATCGATATTGTGGATTTTGTTTGATTATTCTGGATCGGTCTACCTATTTACCTGTTGGTTGGATTGAATAAAGCAACCTGGGAACACCCATAGTCAGTTCGGGTCGTGACCTATAGGAAGGCTTCTAGACTCTAAGCTTACTACGTGTAATGCATTTTATCTGGCCACCCTTGCCCAAATACACCTATATACCTTTCGATACGTGGTGACTTGGTTTGATATACCGTATAGGTGATAATCTAAAACCTTAACTCACTTCTCTGAAGTCAAAAATAGCCAGTTTGATCTCCAGTTGAGAGGTGGCGCACGATGCTGAGTAAGGGCCCACTTAAATACCTCTCGTCTAGAATAGACGTAGTCTATCCCCCTCGTATAGTAGGGTACAGCGGGGCAAGATCTCGCTTAGGCACCGATTTTGACCAAGAAGTGCAATTGATATACTTAGATTATCTTTTACATACCTATGGGTACGGGTCAAGAGTTGAAGCTTTCATAAATGGTTTGGCATCCCCCGAGGGGACCGACCATGTACTAGTACTACGTTGACAATCGGGACATGTGATTGTGTGGCTCACAATAGGTCAAATGCTTAGGTTGCTTCAGCCTGGGTGCATCAATATACCTCTCAGAATCACCTGATCAGACGATATTGATGCCCCAATTTGATATACCCTAAGGTATGTGACTGGAGTTGTGGTTTTCATGAATGACGTCGCATCTCCGAAGAGATCGAGCCACGCACTAGTGCCACGTTGGCTATATAGGATGTGTAAGTGTGCAAAACAGTAAATGTGCATGTGGTGTGTGCAGAACAGGGTGGGGTGTGCCCAGGGCCTTTTCTAAATGAATGGGCCCGTGGGCCTGATCATACTATCATATATGGATCTCACATTAATATTAATCAAAATACACAATTCATAACATCGAGATCAAAATCAAAACAAGCATATCCAAAATATATCTGTAGAGATCATAGCATATTAGATGGGCAATCAATCAGATCTAACACAGAATAATCAATCAAATTCAAGCACAATTCTTTTCATGGTCCAATCAAAAAAACATTTTGGGTGACATTAAACAAGTCGAGATTTCAATGAACATTGAATCGATGATAGAACGGTCATTATTGAGATAAGGATTGATGAACCCCTTTTTTTTTTTTTTTTAAATTGAATTTTGTTTTACTAAGCAGCAAACAAAAGCTTCTCTTAGCCAAAATTGATTTTGAAAGCAAAAGGAAAATTTTATTTTTTTTAAAGCTATTACTAATAAATAAATAAAAAAACTAAAAATATAGCCTAGAAAAAATCTTTTGCCACACCAATCAAGTAAATAATTAACAAGCATCTAAATGTGATGTAATATAGATAAAATTGGGTGTGCAAATTATTATTATTATTATTATTATTTTTTTTAAATCTAAAAGAAAAGAAATTGACGAAACCGATTATTAAATATTGCGAAATAAATTATTAAGCAAATTGAACAAATTGATATTAAAAAAAAAATCGATTGCCACACTAATTTATACGTTCGAAAACAATACCAATATTTCGATGACATGCTATACGTAAAATCGGTGTGACAATAGCGACTCAAAAAGAAAACAATTGAATGACCGGGATGTTTATTAGTAAAAAAAAAATTATTCAACTATTGTTTCTCATTCAGTCAAATGGTTTTTTTATTAAAAAAAAAAAAAACAATAGTTTAATAAGAGATATCAAACCCAAATTTTCTCATTCGAATAATGTCCTCAAATTGTGTTAACGTTTGCTGCGTTACTATTCAACACCATGAAGCCAAACCTTTGAGGGTTCAATCGGTCAAAGACATTTTGAGAAAAGAAAAAAAAAAATTTGTCTCCTTTACCCAGCGATTTTGAGGATGGAGGCCGATGGATTCAGAGACAATCTATTTTATTCTTTGTTCTCTCCAGCACCATCAACCCTATCGTCATCAATGTTTCGACCAATGAACACGTTTAATTACAACAACAGAAGAGATTTGCAAAGCTTCCAAGATGCAGCCACAGATTTCAGCTACAACATGATTTCAAGAGTAGCCATGGCCAACATTTCGAAGAAGAAGAAAATTGAACTAAAATCACGACTGATTAAAAATGACATTTAAAAAAAAAAAAAAAACTTTCAAATGAACAGAAAATCAGAACGTATATCAGAAAATTAGAAAATTAAAACAGTTTGAGATTCAAATAATTTTTAAAATCACGACTAAAAAAACTAAAGACATCGATTTCTCTGTTTATTTGTTACTTCTTTGTTAGTAACATGTTCTACACTCAGAATTAGTGATTTACGCTTCATTCTGTGTTTTTCCATTGTTAGAATCGAATTTATCAAAGGAAAGACGGATAAACCCAATCTACAAATCGATGATTAAAAAAAACAAAATTACACCCTTCGATACCCAAACATCAAGAATCTATTTGAAGCTTTGAGTTTGGAAGATTTTAAAGGTTGGAGAGAAGTCAAAAGAGAGAGAGAGTAGGACGTTTTCCTCTCTCTGTTTGCTTTTTTTCCATTTTTAAACATTGGAGAAGGAGATAAAAACAACAAAAGATGTTTTCTGCTAATGGCACACCACGCGTAAAAAAAATAATTTTGCGATTTTTTTTCTGATTTTTTTTTCTTGGAATTATCTCCTCGTCATGACCAACATTAAAAAAGGCACTTTTTTTGTTTCTTAACACATTACTCAAAAATAATTTATTTTCACAACTCTCCGCATATGCCTAGTAACGCGATAAAAAATTCCTCCAAGATTTTTTTTTTATTTTTATTTTTTTAAATCATAACTCTCATCCCAACCACCATCATTTCGTCCTCAATTTATGTCAATTTGAATCTTTCATTATTTAGGGTCATCCCAAAACGACCCTAGATTGAATCATAAAAAAAAGGATACTCCAAAATGACCTATCCAAAATCAATCCAAATAATGCCAAGAAAAAATAATACGACCAAAAAATATAAAATAAACCAAATAATGAGAATGGTTCAACAACCATTTTTTCCACACTATTATCCTCTTGACATCCTGCATTACTTAAGGTCATTCCGAATGATCATAAATTGAACCATGAAAATGTGCCAAAATAAAGTATTCGAAATCCAAACAAATGATCCATAATTAAGCCAAAAAGAATAATAAATAATAAATAAATAAACGAATAAACAAATAAATAAATAACTAAAAATCAAATAAAAAGGTCCTACTGGCAATGCATCCCGTACTTGGGATTTTTCAAGTTTGATCCTCAATGGTCCCCAGCAGAGTCGCCACTGAAAGCACCCTCGATCCGCGGGGTGCGCGGATCCGCTTTTGACCCTTGAAGTTTGGGAGTCGCCACCTAGTTATTGCGGTCTAGGAACCAAATTTTGACTCTAAAAGATAAATATACTAATCTACGAAGAAAAACTGAATCCGGGGAACACATTACGGGGTTGGAAGGTGTTAGGCACCAACCCCGCCCGGCCAATGCCGGTCTCTACATAACCTAAATAAGTCTACATTGCTAATAAAAACCTAGATAGAAAAAGAAAGGAAAAAAATAAAATAAAATAAAAGAGACTTTACCTTTGAACGCAACGGTTATATTCCCTCAGATTCAATAAAACTGCTCCTTGTACCGTTCTCCTTACTTCGTTCTGTCTCCGGATCTGATTTCGGATCTCCGAAGTAAGGTATCTCTTCCTTAGATCTGGATTCTTCGAATTTTGTTATCGATTTTGGGGTGTTTTTGAAGGGCTTTTAGGTATTTTTTAGGCTAAAATCGAAGAAGGGATGTTAGGTAAGGAGTTGGGACTCTAAAACTAGGGTTTATGGGAGGCTAGGGGGGCTTTTAGACCTACTTCTCTTAGGGTTTATGATTTTATACGAAAATAGGGTGTGGGGACCTCTATTTATAGATTTTTTTAGGGGTTGATTTAGATAGAGTTAGTGTTTAATTAGAGTTCTTTTAATTAGAGTTGTGTTTTAGTTAGACTTATTTTAGGTAGAGTTGTGTTTTAATTAGAATTGTTTTAGGTGGAGTTGTGCTTTAGTTAGAACTCTATTAGATAAAGTTATTATTTAATTAGAACTCTATTATAATTTTGACTTTTGGTCTTATTTGATTGACTTTTAATATTTTGACTTTAGTCTTAATTGATTGACTTTTAATATCTTGACTTCAGTCTTGCTTAATTGACTTTAATTTTGACTTTAGTCTTACTTGATTGACTTTAATACCTTGACTTTAGTCTTGCTTGATTAGCTTTAATTTTTTGTAGAACCCTCCTCTATTATATCTTTAATTCTTTTGACCCCCAAATAGAGGGGTCCTTAAAGAAATATCTCACGAACCCTCAACAATTTTTCATGAGAGCCCGATTGATCGATTTTTTTAGTTCAAACTTGTAAATTTCATTAATGTTTCACTTTAATTATTTAATATTTTATTTATTAATTTAAAAAATTTTAATTATGAAAATTGTGAAATTACCGTTTTACCCCCAGAAAGGACTTTTCACGTTTTAAGTCGATTTTTAATGTTCTAGGATGTTTTAGAATCAATTTTTCGTAAGAAATTTAATGGAAATATTAGTTTGTGTCATTTATGAAATTTTTTGTGTGAAATGCTCATGAACTTTATGAGGGGCATTTTCGTAATTTTGTCGAATTCTGTTAAAATTAGTGAAATGATTTATTTGGTTTCGATTTGTTGTTTTATGTGTTCGAAAGGGTTTTCCTAATCGTAACGTAGGCTCTAGGGTTGTTTTGATGTTAGGGGTATTTTGGTAATTTGATCAATTATTAGTGATTTTTATCGTGAAACTTCTTTTTGGGTCTGCAAGATGATGATTTCTATGCTTCTCAAGTTGTATTTTCCTAGCGTAGCGTGGTTTCTAAGGTTCTGTCAGTTCGAGATACCTCATCCGGATTTCTGAAACATTTTTCGTAACAAAATAAAGCAATGGAATAAACATCCATCATTGGGAATCGTTGCGATCAGGTTGACGAGTTGATTAATCAGGCGAGTGAAAAAATGGGGTGTCTACACACCCCACCCTATTTTGCACACACCACATGCACGTTTACTGTTTTGCATGCTTGCATGTCCCAATATAGCCAACGTGGCACTAGTGAGTGGCCCGGTCTCTTCGGAGATGCGACGTCATTCATGAAACCACAACTCCAGTCACGTACCTGAGGGTATATTTAACTGGGGCATCAGTACCGTCTGATCAAGTGACTCTGAAAGGTATATCGATGCACCCAGGCTGGAGCGACCTGAGCTTTTGACCTATTGTGAGCCACACAGTCACATGTCCCGTTTGCCAACGTAGTACTAGTACGTGGTCGGTCCTTTCGTGGGATGCCAAACCATTTATAAAAGCTAAAGCTCTTGACTCGTACCCATAGGCATATCAAAGATAATCCAAGTACATCAATTGTACTTCCTGGTCAAAATCGGTGCCTAAACGAGATCCTGCCCCGCTGTACCCTACTGTACGAGGGGGATAGATTACGTATATTCTAGACGAGAGGTATTTAAGTGGGCCCTTGCTCAGCATCGTGCGCCACCTCTCAACTGGAGATCAAACTGACTATTTTTTACTTCAGAGAAGTGAGTTGGAGTTTTAGATTATCACCTATACGGTATATCAAACCAAGTCACCACGTACCATCCGATTGAGTATGCTCGAGAGGTATATAGGTGCACTTGGACAAGGGTGGCCAGCTAAATTGCATTGCACGTAGTAAACCTAGAGTCTAGAAGCCTTCCTATAGGTCACGACCCGAACTGACTATGGGTGTTCCTGGGTTACTTTATTCAATCCAATCAATAGGTAAGTGGGCGGACCGATCCAGAATAATCAAACAAAACCCGCAATATCGGTCCGACCTAATCGGTGAAAAGTACCGATTAATTTGAACCACTTAAACCAGTTGGCCCAATTGACAAATAGATTAAACTGATCAATACCAAATCAGTTGGACTAATTGGTTTCACTTTTAAAGATCCAGACCACTTTGTATAGAAAGATTCGATCTTAGGATGAAATTAATTTGTCTGATCAAAGGTTCAATCCCAATTAGGGGTAGACCCGCGTCTAACCTTTCTCACTTTCTTGGTCACCATAGACTTATAGGGCATTTGGATTCGATATTTTCCACTGAACTTGGGCTATTATATATCGAAACTTTAATCATGTGGTTAAGAGTCAAACCTTTAGAGTCAATGGTAAACTTTAGTTTACTTCCAATCAGGTGATAATTGGTCCCAAACGTTCTAAACCTCCATCTGTACCACTTTGGATCCGTGAAAAAAGTCGTCTGTCTAGAGTACCTTTGTCAAGTAGTCAGTCTTTGCCACGAGAAGAAACGAGTACCATGGATGAAGCTGCGTTCCGTCAGATTTTAGAATCTTTTTAAGCACAGATTATTGCTTTTGTCCAAACACAAATCGAATCCTTGAAAATTGAAAAGGGAAAAGATAAAGCTATAAAACCTCAGGATGTGTTTGACCTCGTTGAAAATCAAGAAGATGATCAGTTACACATCGACCCTGTCCTAGCTTATCGAATAACTCAGGTTGAAACTGCTTTGAAGAATATTAAAAGACCCCGATGATCTTACTCTTTGATTAGGGGCAATGACCTTGTTTTTTCACGGTCCGTCTGCCAGAGAAGTTCACAATGCCAGATATGGAGAAGTTTGACGGTATTGGATGCCCTAGGATGCATTTAAAAGTCTATGTCGGCATAATGCAATCTCAGGGTCTGAGTGAAGAACATATGGCTCAACTTTTTCAAAGAACCCTACAGGTCCTACCCTACGCTGGTTAATGTCATTGGACTCGTCTCGGATAAGAACATGGCATAAATTGATGAAAGAGTTTATTGGTCGATATTCATTCAACACGGATATTGAACTCACAAGAAGAGATCTAGAAACTACTAAACAGAAACCCGGGAAAACTTTCATTGAGTTCATTGCTCGATGGAGAGTTAAAGCAGTTCAATTGTGGGACCGACCTTAAGAGAAGGAACAAGTCAAGATTATCCTTAGGAATCTCACTCCAAATTATGCCAAGTACTTGATGCCTTAGTACCTTCCTACTTTTTAATCCCTCCTTGAGGCTGAAAATCAAGTTGAGGATGCCTATTCTTCCGGACTTTTTAGTAACTCGTCTGAGTCAAAACCCAAACATTTCAAACTTAATGTCAATTCCTTACAAGTGGCCAACACCTCCTTCACACTATCTCCTCAAGTTACTCAGCCTTCACAAACTAAGCCTAGGAGACAGTTTGCCAATCTTGGAATGTCCCTTAGTGTTGCTTATAAAAAATTGATGAAAAGGGGATTGCTGACGCCTTTACAACCTAAGTCTCTTCCCCCAAACATGGATAATGGGCAATTCTGTGAATTCCATCAGATGCCTGGTCATGTTATTAATCTCCGACATGCTATCCAAGACCTTATTGAGCAAGGAAAAGTCACCATACCCACTCCTACTACTCCCAATGTTAAGACTAACCCTTTGCCTACTTTTCAAAATCAGTCCCCTCCTACTCTGAACTTAATATCCATATCCAAACCCTAATCAATTGACCCAGTTTCCTTCATTCACCCAATTGGTCTTAATAGTGCATTCGCTCCATGCCAGAATGAGCACAACTACCCTAAGACAGTGACAGAACTGAATAACAGAGAAATTATTGAAGCAACGGGTTGTCGCGCATATGACAGGGGCTTGAATCAGAATATAAAGAGATAGTAAAAGCAGGCAAGTTCAAGTCATCCATCGAAGATAATCGAAATGGCATAGATTCTAGAATTGTGTCCCTCTATTCATAATGATGTCATCTTTTAAGTCTTCTTAGTTTTTTTAGCTTTAGTTGCGTCAGTCTTTAAATTCAGTCAGTCATCTTTATTTTTGGGTTTTAGTAAGGTTTGTCAGTCTATGTTCTTTTCAATTCCAATAAATAAAGAAGCTTTTGATTATCCTGTGTGCAATAATGATATTAACATAAAATCTAACATGAGAAATGACTTAAAGCTTACTAATCAAATTTGATAAATATTGGAATTAAAGAGTACACTCAAGAAGTGCAAATTGGTGATACATTATCCTCAGGAAAACATGAGAATAATAAACTTACTTGAGAAATTCAACAATGTTTCTTGCATGGTCTCATAAGGATATATGGATGGATCACATAAAAATATAGGTCAAGACATAAAGTCAAGAGTGATTTCAAAGTCAAAGATTATTGGTCAAAAATGATATAGTTGAAAGCATCAACAAAGACGCTAAGACCTACAAGTGGATCTACCATGTTTTTCACTCAAAAGAAGAGAGTTTTCATTCATAAAAGAATAAAAGATTTTCTTGAAGTTTTAGAAGAGTTGAATAGTCAGAAAACTCGATCATACTTGATTTCACAAAAGAAGACTGAAGAATATTCATTCTCCAAAAGAAAGCCTTAGTTGACAGAGCAATCCAGATATCGAATTCATGAAACTTTGACCAAGTCAAGCAGCATTCACCAAAGGAGGCATTCTTTGGTCGAACCATTTTCCTATCTTACAAAAAAAAAAATATAACCTTCTTTAACCTCTCGCAACCTCTAAAAAAAGCAATAACCTATTTTTTCTAAACCACACCGACCAATCTTGGGAGGGAGTCTAAGTATGAACTACATTTTGACCTGATCCCAAAAGAAAAAAATATATTTGGGGTACGTAGGCAACCTGAAAATGCAGAAAGGTCCCATCAAGAAGAAAAATTCAGAAGGAAGCTTGTGCAGAAACTAGAAAATACAGAACCATTCAAGCCACAATATTCATTTTTCAGCCAAGAGCTCACATCCGACGAATACAATGTTGAAGTCGAAAAAAATTAGAAGTCATCTTGAACATTGTAAGATCTTCAAGAGTATGTTTACTTGTTCAAGTGTTCGCTAATAGAAGATGTAGAACCATCAACCACTTTGAAGAGAAAGATCTTTTATTCTAATATTTATCAAGATTTTTTTTAAGTCTAGCTCAAGCATTTTTCAAAAGAAAATGATCAATCCCTTATTGCACATATGATAACTTTAAGAGTCTTAAATTTAAAGAAATGTCAGTTCTTCTATCTGTCATACATCAGAGTCCATATTTTTCAAGCGTAATCCATTCTATCAGTCTCATAGTCAAGTTTCAGTTAAAGCCAAACTTGAAACTAGGGGCATTTTTTGAAAGTCATTTAATTCCAAAATTTTGTTCTTAATCACATAATAAAAAGGAAAATCTTATTTAAAAATCCGATGAAGTCCAATGACAATTATGAATCCAGATGCATGTGAAAGCGCCCTCGATCCGCGGGGTGCGCAGATCCACTTTTGACCCTTGAGGTTTGGGAGTCGCCACCTAGTTATTACGGTCTAGGAACCAAATTGACCCTACAATGGATAAAAAGAACTAATCTACTATAGAAATCTGAATCCGGGGATCATGTTACGGGATTGGAAGGTGTTAGGCACCAATCCCGCCCGGCCAATGCCGGTCTCTACTTATCCCAAATAGATCTACATTGCTAATGATAAAACCTAGATTAAAAAAATAATAAAAAACCTTACCTTCGATCTGCAAAAGCACTATTCCCTCAGATCTGAAAAACAGTTCCTTATACCGTACTCCTTGTTTCGTTTTGTCTCCGGATCTGATTTCTGATCTCCAAGGCAAGGTGTCTCCTTCTTGGATCTGAATGCTTTGAATTTGTGGTGGATTTTTAGGATGTTTTTGGGAGGTTTTTTGGGTGTTTTTTAGGCTAAAATAGGAGTAGGGGTGTTAGGGAAGGAGTTGGGGCTTCAAAATTAGAGTTTTGGAGGGGTTGTGGAGGCTTCTTCACCTACTTTTTCTAGGATTTTTTCTTTGATACGAAAATAGGGTGTGGAGGCTCCTATTTATAAAGTTTTTAGAAGCATTAGGGTTTGATTAGGGTTTCTTTTAGGGTTTCAATTAGGGTTTTGACTTAGTCTTTAGGGTTTTAGGGTTTTGACTTTAGTCTTATGAGATTGACTTGATTAGTTTTAGATTAGGGTTTGGATTTAGGGTTTTGACCTTAGTCTTATGAGATTGACTTGATTAGTTTAGATTAGGGTTTTGATTTAGGGTTTTGACCTTAGTCTTATGAGATTGACTCGATTAGTACCTTGACTTTAGTCTTGCTTGATTGACTTTAATTTTGACTTCAGTTTCACTTGATTGACTTTAATACCTTGACTTCAGTCTTGCTTGATTTACTTTTAATTTTTGGAGAACCCCCTTCTATTATATCTTTAATTCTTTGGACCCCCAAATGAAGGGGTCCTTAAAGAAATATCCCACGAACCCTCAACAATTTTACCCGAAAGTCCGATTGATCAATTTTTTAGGTTCAAAATTTTAAATTAATTTCATTAATGTTTTACTTTAATTATTTAATGTTTTATTTATTAATTTCGAATTTTTTAATTATGAAAATTGTGAAATTACCATTTTGCCCTCGGAGAGGATTTTTTTACGTTTTAAGGTCATTTTTCAATGTTTCAGGATGTTTTGGAATCAGTTTTTCGTAAGGAATTTAATGGGAATGTTGGTTTTTGTCATTTATGAAGTTTTTTGTATGAAATGATTGTGAACTTTATGAGGGGTATTTTCGTAATTTTGTCAAATTTTGTGAAAATGGCGAGTGGTTTTTTACTTGGTTTCGATTTGTTGTTTAATGTGTTTGAGTGGGTTTTCCTAAGCATAATGCAGGCTCTAGGGTTGTTTTGATGTTAGGGGTAATTTGGTAATTTTAGTGATTTTTATCGTGAAGCTTCTTTTTGGTTTGCAAGATGATGATTTCTATGTTTCTGAGGTCGTATTTTCCTAGCATAGCGTGGTTTCTAAGTTTTGTCAGTTCGAGACACCTCATCCGGATTTCTGAAACATATCTGGTAACAAAATAAAGCATTGGAATAAACATCCATCATTGGGAACCTTTGCGATCGGGTCGACGAGTTGATTAATCAGGCGAATGCAAAAATGGGGTGTCTACAGATGCCCCTCTTTGGCAGAGGGTTGAAGCAAACTAGATAGCAAATCTATTTTGGTAGATAGTGCGATATCTGAATGCCAAGCTAGTGACAGTTCATTTTGCAGCCTGATTTAGCAATTCATCGGGGTTTCGGATCCTTGAGGGTAAACTCTCCCCGAACTAAAAGAAAATGTCAGGTCCTTGAGCGCGAGCTCTCACTGGCAGTGTCAAATCCTTGAATTTAAAAAATTCTCATTGACTGATATAACGACTGTGCAAGTGTGTGATTTAAAATCTGAGATAAATTTGAGTAAAATATGAGTATAATTTGAGCATAATCTGAGCATAAACTGAGCATAATTCCGAGAAAACTTTCGACGAAAACTGAGCAAAATCCAAGATAACCCTTGGCGGCATCTAAGCAAAATCCGAGATAACCCTTGGCAGAAACTGAGCAAAATCCAAGATAACCCTTGGCGGCAATTGAGCAAAATCCAAGATAACCCTTGGCAGAAACTGAGCAAAATCAAAGATAACCCTTGGCGGCAACTGAGCAAAATCCAAGATAACCCTTTGCGGAAACTGAGCAAAATCCAAGGTAACCCTTGGCGGTAACTGAGCAAAATCCAAGATAACCCTTGGCGGAAACTGAGCAAAATCCAAGTTAACCCTTGGCGGCAACTGGCGGAGCATAATCCGAGCAAACCCTCGGTGGCATCTGGCTGAACAAAATCCGAGATAACCCTCGGCGGCAACTGGCTGAGCATAATCCGAGCAAACCCTCGGTGGCATCTGGCTGAGCATAATCCGAGCAAACCCTCGGCGGCAACTGGCTGAGCAAAATCCAAGATAACCCTTGGCGGCAACTGAGCAAAATCCGAGATAACCCTCGGCGGCAACTGGCGGAGCATAATCCGAGCAAACCCTCGGTGGCATCTGGCTGAGCAAAATCCGAGCAAACCCTCGGCGGCAACTGGCTGAGCAAAATCCAAGATAACCCTTGGCGGCAACTGAGCAAAATCTGAGATAACCCTCGACGGCAACTGGCTGAGCATAATCCGAGCAAACCCTCGGCGGCAACTGGCTGAGCAAAATCCAAGATAACCCTTGGCGGTAACTGGCTGAGCATAATCCGAGCAAACCCTCGGCGGCAACTGGCTGAGCAAAATCCAAGATAACCCTTGGCGGCAACTGAGCAAAATCCGAGATAACCCTCGGCGGCAACTGGCTGAGCATAATCCAAGCAAATCCTCGGTGGCAACTGGCTGAGCATAATCCGAGCAAACCCTCGGCGGCAACTGGCTGAGCAAAATCCAAGATAACCCTTGGCGGCAACTGAGCAAAATCCGAGATAACCCTCGGCGGCAACTGGCTGAGCATAATCCGAGCAAACCCTCGGCGGCAACTGGCTGAGCAAAATCCAAGATAACCCTTGGCGGTAACTGGCTGAGCATAATCCGAGCAACCCTCGGCGGCAACTGGCTGAGCAAAATCCAAGATAACCCTTGGCGGCAACTGAGCAAAATCCGAGATAACCCTCGGCGGCAACTGGCTGAGCATAATCCGAGCAAACCCTCGGCGGCAACTGGCTGAGCATAATCCGAGCAAACCCTCGGCGGCAACTGGCTGAGCAAAATCCAAGATAACCCTTGGCGGCAACTGAGCAAAATCCGAGATAACCCTCAGCGGCAACTGGTGGAGCATAATCCGAGCAAACCCTCGGTGGCATCTGGCTGAGCAAAATCCGAGCAACCCTCGGCGGCAACTGGCTGAGCAAAATCCAAGATAACCCTTGGCGGCAACTGAGCAAAATCCGAGATAACCCTCGGCGGCAACTGGCTGAGCATAATCCGAGCAAACCCTCGGCGGCAACTGGCTGAGCAAAATCCAAGATAACCCTTGGCGGTAACTAGCTGAGCATAATCCTAGCAAACCCTCGGCGGCAACTGACTGAGCAAAATCCAAGATAACCTTTGGCGGCAACTGAGCAAAATCCAAGATAACCCTTGGCGGCATCTGCGCAAAATCCAAGATAACCCTTGGCCCTTGGCGGAAACTGAGCAAAATCCAAGATAACCCTTGGCGGCAACTGAACAAAATCCAAGATAACCCTTGGCGGCAACTAAGCAAAATCCAGAAACTAAGCAAAATCCAAGATAACCCTTGGCGGTAACTGAGAAAAATCCAAGTTAACCTTTGGCGGCAACTGAGCAAAATTGGCAAAGGAATGAAGGACTTTTGAGAAAGAAACAATGAATTTGGAAAAGACTGATCAGAGTGAATTGAACAAATCTGGAAGATACTGAATCTGGAAGAGAAATGATCGAATCAGAATGATTGGATCTAGGAATACCATATTAGTTGATCTCTAGACACAGTCAAATGTGAGATCCGAAGTACTTTTGTTTTGAACCTCAAGGATTTATCCAAAAGTTTTATGAATTTAAAACCTGAGTTTTTATTTCTTTTGAACCTCAAGAGTTTTTTGAAGAACTGTTTATCAAGAGGGTAACATTAAGTTTGGAGTTTTCATTATCTTTTAGGATTAACATTGCTCAAAAACAAAATGTCCCTAGTTTGACAATAAACATGGCATTGAACACATCATTAAAAAATGCCCCTAGTATAAGGGGGAGAATTACATATCTAGATGAAAAAGAAATGCCCTTGGTACGAAGATTGAAATATTTGATTACGACAAGCGCAATAAAGATTCAACTTTTAATTTTGATTAATTTTATTAAAGATTTTGAGTCAGGCTCAAGAGAACAAAATATTTCCTTTGTTGAGACTCATCATAGAATTCACCATTCTCTCCATTGGTTTACTTGGGGAAGTAAGAATTTTCAGATCGATCGTAGACAAGATACTCGTGACTTCTGAATCTATGCCTGGTTTTAGTTGAGTATTGAACTTGATTATTCGGATTTCTGACGTTTCGGTTCGAACTGCTCTCAGCTTGTGATTTTCTTCTGTTTTTTTTTATTGCGCTCTAATTTTTTCCTAGATCGCCTTTCCAGGTTTTCAATCTATCGAGCTTGCTCTAACTTTTGCCTAGATCGCCTTTTCAGGTTTTCAATCTATCGAGCTTGCTCTAACTTTTGCCTAGATCGCCTTTTCAGGTTTTCAATCTAGCGAGCTTTTTCTTTTTTTTCCTTGGCTCTGATTGTTGCCAAAGTTGTCCTTTCAGATTTTCAACTTTGCGAGCTTGCCTTAATTTTTGCCTAAGTCGCCCTTTTCGGGTTTTTCACTTAGCAGGCTTCATCATTTTTTTAATCTTTTTTTCTTTCTCTCTGACCTTCTAGAATCACTGTCTGATCATGTTCTACTACCCTCCTTGACTTTTTCACACGGTACTTAGGAGGACTTTTATAGGTAGGCTTGGGACTAGGCATAAAATGAAAGGGATTTTGAGGCTCAAAAACCCAAATGCCCCTTGTGTGGCATTTCATTTAAACTTTTTCTTGAATTTTCTTCCCCATTTTGGATGATATTTTTTTGTATTTTTTTTTTTTAGATTTTTCTTCTTCATCAGGGAATCTATTTTTTATTTTGATGTGGTCGGGCCTGAAGTAACTTCTCAGGTACCTACGTACCCCAAATTTTTGGATCAGACGAAAACGTAGTTCAGATTTTTCCCTCCCCTAGGTTAGGTGAACGGGCTGAGAAAGAAAAAGGCATAATTTTTTTTGTTTTGAAAATACTGCAAAGGGTGAGAAAGGATATATTGAACTGGGTAATAGGAGAATTGATTCGGCCAAAATGGCCTCCTTAAATGTAGTACCCAGCTTGATCTGGTCAAGGTTGGTTGGTTCTGGTAGTTCACTTCCATCATGATCTTGAAGTCTGACGACTTTTCCAGACAGTATTTTCCTTAATGAATGAATTCTCTCCAATTGGGTTCAGACTTTCTCTTATAGTCGAGGAGGAGTGTTCATTTTCTTTGAAGTCTGATAGTTAAATCCTTGACTTGTAAATGATGAGCTTTGACCTTTTTGTCAAATGCACGGGTGACTCTTCTTAGATAAGCTTGCACATGGTACAGGGCTTTAACACTCGTTTTTTTTCGCGATCAAGTTTAATTCTTCATGCTGCTGACGAACCCAATCTGTTTCTAACAAATGATTTTCCAACAAGACCCTAAGAGACGAAATTTCCATTTCAACTGGCAAGAGTGCTTCCATGCCATACACTAAAGAGTAGGGAGTAGCTCCAGTAGATGATCGAATTGAAGCTTGATATGTCCATAGCGTGAATGATAATTTTTCTGACCAATCTCGATGTGATTGACACAATTTTCCTGATGATAGTCTTGAGACTCTTACTAACTTGCTTCAATCGTTCCATTGTTCTGAGGACGGTAGGGGGATGATTTGTGCTTCCGGATTTTTAACTTTAAACATAGAGTAATGATTATGCTTTGAAGTACGACCCATTATCAGAGATCAGTTCAAAAGGTACCCCCATATCGACTGATAATATGTGATTTGAAACTCAAGATGTAGTAAGGATAGTGCTGATACATTTTATAACATCTTCTTTAATTCCATCGATATAGACGAGTATCTATTTCGTGTTGAACAACACCAAGCTTGTACCTAGCATATCCTCATATGATCACACGAACAAGTCTTTTGAAATTTCTGAGTAAATTCATTCATCCCTCGTGTTCCTTTAGGGATAAGATGGTTTCTATTTGAATCTCTTTAGGAATTTTTTTTTTTTTCGAGGTCAAAGACCTTTCCTTTCTCGATTAAAGGTTGAGCCCGACTCTTATCTTCTTGTTCAGAAACGAAATCTATCAAATAATTAGTTAATTCGTTAATACGCTCGAGGTATTCAAAAATTTCCTTTATCCGATCAATTTCAGATGGGGCAACAGACACCTATAGACTCGATGAACTAACCTAACTCAATAGGGAAGAGTAGACTCAATCTAAGGAAGACATGACCTTGCTGGAAAAAAGGACTCGAGTTAACTCAAAGGACTCATGAAAACTCAAGACAAGTACCCACACGAGTTTGATTAGGACTGAGGACTGAGATATTGCTTATAACCGGTAGGATTGAAGTACTATGATCTTCAAAGAACAACTGGACGATGTTGAGAAATTTTGAGGTCATTTCTGACTGTTGACTTGATATTGACGTACTGACTGGATTTACAACCCTAACTAGACAATGGACGATTGAGCTTAGATACAATGATAACCCTTAAACCTCTTTGAAGGTGAATTTAACCAATTTCAGTGTCACCCCCTTGATAACATTTTAAATGAACCCTGAGATTTTATTGAATTTTGTGCACCAATCCATTAAACAATTCATCCATTCAATGATTATTCAGAAGGAAAAATAATTTTATTGCACTGTTGAAAATAATGTTTTTATCGAATAACATTTTCACAATTCTGATTATTTTTTTTGCAATCATTTTCTTTTTAGAAAAACATATTTTGATAATTTTACAAGGTCCATGCAAAAATAGATTTTTGATAAAAAATATATTTCAAAAATTTTTCATGCAAAAATAGATCTTTTGTAAATCATTTTTTCTTCATTTTCTTTTCTTTAGAAAACATTTTTTTCTCTGAAAAATAATTTTTTATTTGGAAAGTATTTTCTTTTGGAAAATCTTGTTCTTATGGAAAATATTTTCTGGAAAACATTTTTTTCTTAGAAAACATTTTTTCCAGATAACAACACTTTTTCTAGAAAATATTTTTTTTAAAGAACACTTCATTTGGAAAACACTTTTTCTGGAAAATACTTTCCCTTCGTAAACCATTTTTCCTCTTTGAAAATTTGATTTCTATTTTGATTTAAATGGCCCGGCCCATCATGATTGTTGGATCGGGATGGACTGGGTCATTATTGTAAAAGAATGGATTCTTTATTGGGTCGGTGTACCCATTTTAATTTTCAAAACAAATTTTTGATCCTTGAGGACAATCATACACTTTGATCTCATCATTCACATCACTCACATACATTCATCAATCACATGCATTCATTCACTAAACAACCCAGGAACATCCACGATAAGTTCGAGTCGTGACCTATTGGGAAGGTTTCTAGACTCTAAGCTTACTACGTGCAATGCATTTTTATCTGGCCACCCTTGCCCAAGCACACCTATATACCTTTCGATACGTGGTGACTTGGTTTGATATACCGTGTAGGTGATAATCTAAAACCTCAATTCACTTCTCTGAAGCCAAAAACAGTCAGTTTGATCTCCAGTTGAGAGGTGGCGCACAATGCTGAGTAAGGGCCCACTTAAATACCTCTCGTCTAGAATAGACGTAGTCTATCCCCCTCGTACAATAGGGTACAGCGGGGCAAGATCTTGCTTAAGCACCGATTTTGACCAAGAAGTGCAATTGATATACTTAGACTATCTTTTATACCTACGGGTACGAGTCAAGAGTTGTAGCTTTCATAAATGGTTTGGCATCCCACGAGGGGACCGACCACGTACTAGTACTACGTTGGCAATCGGGACATGTGACTGTGTGGCTTACAATAGGTCAAAGGCTCAGGTCGCTCCAGCCTAGGTGCATCAACATACTTCTCAGAATCACCTGATCAGATGGCATTGATGCCCCCAGTTTGATATACCCTAAGGTACGTGACTGGAGTTGTGGGTTTCATGAATGACGTCGCATCTCCGAAGAGACCGGGCCACGCACTAGTGCCACGTTGGCTAAATGGGACGTGTAAGTGCACAAAACAGTAAACGTGCATGTGGTGTGTGCAGAACAGGGTGGGGTGTGCCCGGGGCCTTTTTAGATAAATGGGTCCATAGGCTTGATCGAAGCACAACATATATTCAAGCATTAATGACATTAAGTATAGATCATACCAATCAAATTATCAAAGATTGAATAAATGCATATGACAAGAGCAAGCATAACACATTAAATCAATAGCATCAAATGGCAAAGGAAGAACTGATCATGATCAAATATGCATATATCATGGTAAATCAATCAATGAATATAACATGGAATAACTGATCCAATCCAATATTGAAACAAGCACACAATTTTTTAATCCAAATCAAATGGATTTTTTTTTATGATCTAATCAAAGGTGATTTTGGGGTGACCCAAAATAATTTAAAACTTCAAAGAAAAATTGAGGATAGAATGGTAATTGTGGAGTAGTGATGAATCTTTTTTATTTTTTTCAAAAAAAAAAAAAAAAAAAAAAAAAAAAATGAACAATACCAATTTTTTTATGATCCAAACAAAAATCACTTTGGGTGAGGACCAAACTAGCTTGACTAACATAATAAGATTTCAAAATTACTAAGGGTCATTATGCCACGTGGGTCATCATGTCAACAATCCAATGTCACAATCTTATAGATTTTGATTGAAAAAATTTAGATCCGACTATAAAATTTACATTATATTTTTTAGCTTTGATCCAAGATTTTGAAAATGAGTGACTATGAAATCAAATTTTAAATAAAAATCAATTTTTAAGAATTTTCTCAAATATTTTTTCTTTTTAAAATTCTTAGATTTTCATCCGCCACAAGCACGTGGCATTGAATCACTCTTGAGTACCACGTGATGAAGTCAATGACTCTTAGTAAGAAGGAAATCTTACCAAACTAGTAAGACTAGCCCACTTTTTTTTTTTTTTTTTAAATATCCAAATAACAATAAATATGCCAAACAAATTTTCAAAATATAATTTTTTTTCTTAAAAAAAAATGTGTTGTTGCCACGTGGGGAAGTCAAAGACCATTAGCAAGATTTGAAATCTTACTAAATTGGTGAGGATAGCCTCACCTTTTTGTTATGTTTTTTCTGTTTGCTACCAACACCCACAACCCACGTTTTTTTTTATATTACTACCACCACAAAAACTCACACAACTCAATTTCTTGGTCCTTTTTTAATATGCTACCAGCACATCACTTATTTGTTGCTGCCAAACAAGCAACACTTACAGCAAATCCTTTTTATTTTTCATTTATTTCAGTGTTGCTATGCTGTTTGTAACATCAAACAGCAAAATAGAAATTACAGCAAAAACAATTCTTCATCTTTCATTGGACGTGCTGAATGGATCAACTTCTTGGCAGCGTATTTCTCTGATTTAAACTAATAAAACATCATATAAGTGGTTACCAATCCTATACAGCGTCAAAACTCGCATCCCTTCTTCTCAACAAATGTTAGATAGAATTAAAAACCCAATTTTCTCTCCAAATCTCCAAACCTCCATCTCTCCAACAAACCACATAATCTCTATTAAACGTCATTCCATCAAAGAAAACGACAATAGTGACCAAGTAGAAAACCAGATCCAACGATTTTCTAATTTTTAGCGAGAAAAAGAAATCGTTCTACTGAAGAAAAAGAATCTGAGACTTTGAATGAAATATTGCACCACCGTATTTTGAGATCTCGGAATGAAGATCACAGCTAGAATGAATTGGATTTTCTTTTTATCTTGAAGCGTAACAGGCAACGTGTAAGAGACGGCCAGAGAGAGAGAGAGTAAGAGAGAGATGGTGTATTTGGTTGGGTGTTGTAAAACAGAGGTGATGGAGGACATTAATGGCTGGCTTGGTTGACAAAGGAGATGAAGTGCAGGTGATGATGGACTGATCAGTAGGCAAATCTTTATTTTCTGTTCTTTCTCCCTTTTTTTTTTTTTTATTTTTCTAAACGATTTAGATTGAGAGGGAGAGAGAGAGAGGGAGAGAAGAAGGAGAGAGACGTTCTCTCTCTTTCTTGCTGTTTTTTTTTTTTTTTAAAACACATTTGGGGAAGAAGATAATAAAAGAAAAAATAAAAAAAATAAAAAAGATCTAACAGCGCACCACCTTTAAGGGTTCGGCAATTAAAAACGTATTTCTGTTAGGGGCACACCACCTTGAAAAATATGCTGTTGGCAGAAACTCAAAAACAACCTAACCTTCTTTTCTTTTCTTTTATTTCTTTTACTTGCTTGCTGTCACACGCCCACATGCCATAAAAAACACTTTAAAAAAAAAAAAAAAAACGTATTACTACCAAAAACAGTTTGACACCCCCTAAATTTTTTTTCAAAATACAAATCGACACTAGAAGAAAGAAAAAAAACAAAATAACGGAAATTTGAAAAAGAAAATGCTATCGCCAAAAGATAGATCGGCGAAAAAAAAATAAATTAAAAATAATAAAAAAAATTAAAAAAAATTAAAAAAATTTAAAAATAAACTTCGTGATCCGACAACCGTTATCCTATCCTCAATAAAACCTTCCATCTTGAAATCTCATATTATTTAGGGTCACCCTAAATGAACTTGATTAAATCACAAGGATAATATACCGAATCAAAGTGTTCAAAATCAAATCAAATGATGTTAATAGAGGCTAATACAATATATCCCAAATAAAAATGGGTTATCAACCATTCTCATTTTCATGTCTTTAACCCCCCGATATCCTGCATTATTTTGGGTAATCCTGCATTATTTAGGGTCATCCCAAATGACCCTAAATCAAATAATATTCCACAATAACATGCTCAAAACTTAATCCAAATCATACCAAGAAAATGTAACACAATCCAAAAATATAAATAAATAAATAAATAAATAAACGAATCAAATAAACAAAACAGAAAATATAAAAAAAAAACAGGTCTAAATAGCAATGTTCCCATACTTGGGGTTTTTCAAGTTTGATCCGCAATAGTCCCCAGTGGAGTCGCCACTGAAAGCGCCCTCGATCCGCGGGGTGCGCGGATCCGCTTTTGACCCTTGAGGTTTGGGAGTCGCCACCTAGTTATTACGGTCTAGGAACCAAATTGACCCTACAATGGATAAAAAGAACTAATCTACTATAGAAATCTGAATCCGGGGATCTTGTTACGGGATTGGAAGGTGTTAGGCACCAATCCCGCCCGGCCAATGCCGGTCTCTACTTATCCCAAATAGATCTACATTGCTAATGATAAAACCTAGATTAAAAAAATAATAAAAAACCTTACCTTCGATCTGCAAAAGCACTATTCCCTCAGATCTGAAAAACAGTTCCTTATACCGTACTCCTTGTTTCGTTTTGTCTCCGGATCTGATTCCTGATCTCCGAGGCAAGGTGTCTCCTTCTTGGATCTGAATGCTTTGAATTTGTGGTGGATTTTTAGGATGTTTTTGGGAGGTTTTTTGGGTGTTTTTTAGGCTAAAATAGGAGTAGGGGTGTTAGGGAAGGAGTTGGGGCTTCAAAATCAGGGTTTTGGAGGGGTTGTGGAGGCTTCTTCACCTACTTTTTCTAGGGTTTTTTCTTTGATACGAAAATAGGGTGTGGAGGCTCCTATTTATAAAGTTTTTAGAAGCATTAGGGTTTGATTAGGGTTTCTTTTAGGGTTTCAATTAGGGTTTTGACTTAGTCTTTAGGGTTTTAGGGTTTTGACTTTAGTCTTATGAGATTGACTTGATTAGTTTTAGATTAGGGTTTGGATTTAGGGTTTTGACCTTAGTCTTATGAGATTGACTTGATTAGTTTAGATTAGGGTTTTGATTTAGGGTTTTGACCTTAGTCTTATGAGATTGACTCGATTAGTACCTTGACTTTAGTCTTGCTTGATTGACTTTAATTTTGACTTCAGTTTCACTTGATTGACTTTAATACCTTGACTTCAGTCTTGCTTGATTTACTTTTAATTTTTGGAGAACCCCCTTCTATTATATCTTTAATTCTTTGGACCCCCAAATGAAGGGGTCCTTAAAGAAATATCCCACGAACCCTCAACAATTTTACCCGAAAGTCCGATTGATCAATTTTTTAGGTTCAAAATTTTAAAATTAATTTCATTAATGTTTTACTTTAATTATTTAATATTTTATTTATTAATTTCGAATTTTTTAATTATGAAAATTGTGAAATTACCATTTTGCCCTCGGAGAGGATTTTTTACGTTTTAAGTCATTTTTCAATGTTTCAGGATGTTTTGGAATCAGTTTTTCGTAAGGAATTTAATGGGAATGTTGGTTTTTGTCATTTATGAAGTTTTTTGTATGAAATGATTGTGTGAACTTTATGAGGGGTATTTTCGTAATTTTGTCAAATTTTGTGAAAATTGGCGAAGTGGTTTACTTGGTTTCGATTTGTTGTTTAATGTGTTTGAGTGGGTTTTCCTAAGCATAATGCAGGCTCTAGGGTTGTTTTGATGTTAGGGGTAATTTGGTAATTTTAGTGATTTTTATCGTGAAGCTTCTTTTTGGTTTGCAAGATGATGATTTCTATGTTTCTGAGGTCGTATTTTCCTAGCATAGCGTGGTTTCTAAGTTTTGTCAGTTCGAGACACCTCATCCGGATTTCTGAAACATATCTGGTAACAAAATAAAGCATTGGAATAAACATCCATCATTGGGAACCTTTGCGATCGGGTCGACGAGTTGATGAATTAGGCGAATGCAAAAATGGGGTGTCTACAGCATGATAAGCCAATAAAGGCCCGATCCTTCAAACTTTGAGCTCGATTAATAAGATTGTTTAAGTTCCTATAAATCTAAGCTCGAGAAACGTGGCTTAGTAAGTTCGAGACCAAGAAATGAGACTCCAACTTTTTGAATCATAGAATGAATAGGCTTTTTGAAGTGCCTACAAACTTAAGTTCGAGTCCGAGAAACGAGACTCCAATTTTTTGAATCATAGAATGAATAGACTTTTTGAAGTGCCTATAAACCTAAGTTCGAGTCCGAGAAGCAAGACTCTAACTTTTTGAATCATAGAATGAGTAGGCTTTTTGAAGTGCCTACAAACCTAGATTCGAGTCCGAGAAGTGAGACTCCAACTTTTGAATCATAGAATGAATAGGTTTTTTGAAGTGCCTATAAACCTTAGTTCGAGTCTAAGAAACGAGACTTCAATTTTAATAGGATTGTTTAAGTTCCTGTAAACCTTAGCTAGAGTCCAAGAAACGAGACTCCAGCTTTATTTGAATCATAGAATGAATTAACAGGATTGTTTAAGTTTCTTAGCCCGAGAAGCGTGGCTACAATAGGCTCGAGTCTGATAATCAAGACTCAAACTTTTTCGAACTCTAAAAAAGAATTTCAAATAGGATTTAACGAAGTTCCTATAATGTTATGACTTCAATTACTTCATTATTCAACATTGCCATGATTGTTTTCGCATCTCAATTTTGAATCATTATTGTCAATGAGAGAAGATCTTTAGGACCTGACACATTTTACTCAGTAATCATCACACCATTGCACACACGTGCACTTTTGCATTAGTCAAGGAGAATTTTCTAAAATTCAAGGATCTGACACTGTCAGTGAGAGTTCTCGCTCGATGACCTAACGACCTTTTAGTTTGGGGAGAGTTTTACGCTCAAGGATCCGAACACCCTGATGAATTGCTAAATCAGACTGCAAAATGAACTGTCACTAGCTTTGGCATTCGGATATCGCATTATCTATCAAAATAAATTTCCTATCTAGTTTGCTTCAACCTTCTGCCAAAGAGGGGCATCTGTAGACACCTCATTTTTGCACTCGCCTGATTAATCAACTCGTCAACCTGATCGCAACGGTTTCCAATGATGGATTTTTATTTCAATGCTTTATTTTGTTATCAGATATGTTTCAGAAATTCGGATGAGGTATCTTGAACTGACAAAACTATCGAAACCATGCTACGCTAGGAAAATACGACCTCAGAAACATAGAAATCATCATCTTGTAGACCAAAAAGAAGTTTCACGATAAAAATGACTAAATTACCAAAATACCCCTAACATCAAAACAACCCTAGAGCCTATGCTACGATTAGGAAAACTCATTCAAACACATAAAATAACAAATCGAAACCAAATAAATTATTTCGCCAATTTCCACAAAATTCGACAAAATTATGAAAATACCCCTCATGAAGTTCACGACCATTTCATACAAAAAATTTCATAAATGTACAAAAACCAACATTCCCATTGAATTGCTTATGAAAAACTGATTCCAAAACATCCTGGAACATTGAAAAACGACTTAAAACGTAAAAAATCCTCTCTGAGGGTAAAACGATAATTTTACAATTTTAATAATTAAAAATTTTAAAATTAATAAATAAACCATTAAATAATGTAAAGTGAAACATTAATAAAATTAATTTAAAAATTTGAACCAAAAAATCGATCAATCAGACTTTCGGGCAAAATTGTTGATGGTTGCCACGATATTTATTTAAGGACCCTTCCATCTGGGGGCCCAAATAATTAAAGATATGATAAAAGGGGGTTCTCCAAAAATTAAAGTCAATCAAGTAAGACTAAAGTCAATCAAGTAAGACTAAAATCAAGATATTAAAAGTCAATCAAGAAAGACTAAAGTCAAAGTATTAAAGTCAATCTCATAAGACTAAAGTCAAAACCCTAATCTAAACTAATCAAGTGAATCTCATAAGACTAAAGTCAAAATCCTAATCGAAACTAATCAAGTCAATCTCATAAGACTAAAGTCAAAATCCTAAATTAAAACCCTAAAGACTAAGTCAATCTCATAAGACTAAAGTCAAAACCTTAATTAAAATCCTAAAAGAAACCCTAATCAAACCTTAATTCTTCTAAAAAACTTTATAAATAGGAGCCTCCACACCCTATTTTCGTATCCAAGAAAAAATCCTAAGAGAAGTAGGTCAAAAATGTTCCCTAGCCTCCTATAAACCCTAATTTTGAAGTCCCAACTCCTTACCTAACACCCATACTTCGATTTTAGCTTGAAAAACACCTAGAAGCCCTTCAAAAAATACCTAGAAATTCGTAAACAAATCCGAAGAACCCAGATCTAAGAAAGAGATACCTTACCTCGAAGATCAGAATTCAGATTCAGAGACAGAACGAAGCAAGGAGTACCGTACAAGGAGCTGTTTTATTAGATTTGAGGGAATAGAACCGTTGCGTTCGAAGGTAAAATTCTTTTATTTTTTTTATCTAGGTCTTTTTGTTAGCAATATAGTTTTATTTGGGATAAGTAGAGATCGGCATTGGTCGGGCGGGGTTAGTGCCTAACACCTTCCAACCCCGTAACGTGATCCCCGGACCCATATCTATTTTAGTAGATTAGTTGATTTATCTGTTCTAAGTCATTGATCGGTTCCTAGACCGTAATAACTAGGTGGCGACTCCCAAACCTCAAGGGCCAAAAGTGGATCTGTGCACCCCATGGATCGAGGACACTTTCAGCTAGTTTTTCGAATAGGTATTTCAGGGGGTCCATCCTGGCAATGAGTATAGTCGAGTAGCTGAGCAAATAATGACGCAGTCATTGAGATGCCCAGACTAATGCACATGAAGTCTTCTCAAGTGTCGAATATTTTGTCTCATACTCGATAAATTTCTTGCTGAGATAATAGATGGACTATTCCTTCCGTCCTGATGCATCGTGTTGCCCTAGCACACACCCCATTGACGTTTCTTGTACTGAGATATACATCAGTAAAGGTCGCCCTGGAGTAGGAGGGACTAAGACTGGTGGATTGAGCAGATATTGCTTGATCTTGTCGAATGCTTCCTGACAGTATTTGTTCCACTTCTTCGACGTATCTTTCCTTAGTAGCTTGAAGACTGGTTCACAGATAGGCGTTAGTTGAGCTATAAACCGACTGATATACTATATTCTCCCCAGAAAGCCCCTAACGTCTTTTTTTGAAATAGGTGCCTTCATTTCGAGGATATACTTAGTTTTCGCGGGATCTATCTCGATGCCTCTTCTGTTGACAATAAGCCCTAGTAGCTTGCTTGATGTTGCCCCGAATACGTATTTTGCTGGATTTAGCCTCAAGCTGTATTTTCTGAGTCTGTCGAACAACTTCTTCAGATTCATTAGATGGTCTTCTTCAATGCCAGATTTAGCGATCATGTCATCTACGTAGACCTCCATTTCCTTATGGATCATATCGTGGAATAATGCGGTCATTGCCCGTTGGTAAGTTGCCCCTGCGTTCTTCAGCCCGAATGGGATGGCTTTGTAATGGAAAGTACCCCATGGTGTGATAAATACAGTCTTTTCTTGGTCTTCTTCTGCCATTTTTATCTGGTTATAGCCTGAGAAGTCATCTATGAACGAGAACATGTCGTGCCCTGTTGTACTATCGATCAGAGTGTCGATGTGTGAAAGTGGAAAATCATCCTTGGGACTGGCCTTATTCAAGTCTCGGTAGTCAACACACATGCGCACCTTCCCATCTTTCTTGGGTACTAGGACGACGTTAGCCAACCACTCAGGGTACGTAGAGACTGCAAGAAATCCTACTTCGAACTGTTTCATGACCTCGTTTTTGACTTTGAGGGTCCATTCTGATTTTAATCTTCTTAGTTTTTATTTGATCAACTTGCTTCCGGAGGTAATTGGTAGCTTGTGTACAACAAGATCTGTTTCTAACCCAGACATATCTCTGTATGACCATGCGAAGACGTCCTGATACTTCTGTAAGAATTCGACCATTTCTTCCTTTTGCTGCGACGTTAACAAAACTCTGATCTTGACGACTCGTGGGTCCTCTTCGGTACCGAGATTGATTGAATCTGTATCCTCGATGTTTGACTGAACACCTCTCTCATGACGTTCTACCAAGTCTTTGATTTCTTTGGGTGGGTACTCCATTTCGTCCTCAAACTCTTCTTCTATCCCCATGAGGTCGAAGTCGAGTTCGAGGTCGAAGTCATACTCGTCCCTTTCAAATTCTGTTTTATCTGGGTACTCATTTGACGGAGACAGATCCCTTGAAAACTCTTTTTTTGATTTTTGAAAAATATCTATTTTTTTGCAATTTGGAAAGCTTTTTGATTTTTTTGATTTTTGAGAAATTTTTAATTTTTTTATTTTTTGAGAAATATTTGTTTTTTTGTGATTTTCTGGATACCTAAAATAAGAAGAACAATCATGCAAATTCGTTAATAAAGATAGGGAGCCCTCAAAACAGTCTTTACCCGAGGACGAGGGCTCCTTATGATCCTCGGACAAACTAGATTCGACTAATGGCATTTTTTTTAAAGGCTTCAACAGCCTCAAGGGTGAATGGGAATTCTTTCCAATTGTTCAGCACTTCCCCTTTTCTGAGAGGGCGAATGAGATGAGAGAGTAATTTTTTTGGTGATTTGGTCGATGGTTCAGAGATGACCATGATCTCCGATTGATTGTTGTTGTCAGGTTGGGATATAGTCCCTCCCAAGCTTGGTGGGATGGCGACTGATGCCCAATCAATGCCCATGGGGAAAGGTGATTCGTTCCCTTGGCTGGTGGTAGTTTCAACTTTGGTGGATTCTAGACTTTCGTTGGAGTCTCTATTGAATAAAACATCAATGCCTTCTATGAAGGATGAGTAGGACTCAACAACTGAGTCTTCATGAATGTGTCCAGGTTTAAGATTTACCATTTTTGGCTTTTTTACCGATTTTGTTGGTGACGATTTTGATAAACTGTCGGGTCTAATATGAGATTTTGGGAAGCTAACACTGATATGAGGAACTTTGCCCAGATTCCAGACATTCGGTTCTCGATTTTGCCTTTTCACTAGTCGTAGTTCTTTTTTCTTGTCGTTTATTTCTACTATGTTCTTTTTCGTGGGCCTAAACCCTAGATCGAAATAAGGATTGTGCTTTTTTACTTCGACCGGTGTAGCTTTCCCTCTTCCTCCTAGTCTAAACCCTTACCTGGGTCGGTATCCTGCTTTCTTCAAAACCCGACCAATCATCAGGTTTGTTCTTGATAGTTCTGCCTTTACTCTCTCCTTCCTTTTTTCCACATGGTTAACAACAGCAAATTGATAGGAATGGTATAGCGCTTTGTCCTTCGTCATTTCGATAACTATAAACGACACATCCGGAGCCCTCCCAACCGGGATAAGATTTTCTGCTAGCACTGATATTATTATCTGCCCTATATAAATTTGACTATTTGATGCAACGAAGAAGGTACAGCCCCTGCTATATGGATCCATGGCCTTCCCAATAATAAATTGAAGGTTGTCGGTATCTCCATGACCTCAAATGTTACTTCAAAGGTGCATGGGCCTATCGTGATAGGTAGGTCCACTTCTCCCAACGAATCCTTTCTTGAACTGTCGAAGCCTCAGACAACCTTATTGTTAGGCTTGACATGCGACCAATCTACGTTAAGCTTTCGAAAAGTTTCAAGGGGACATATATTAAGCGCTGAGCCATTGTCAATCAGTACTCTGGCAACCATTATGCCCTTGCACATGACCATGATGTTTAACGGCTCGACGTGCCCTAGCCTTTCTGGCACGAATTCACTTTCAGTGAAAATAATAGGATTGGGGGCTATGATCTAGCTGACTATTTGCTCCAGTTGCGCCGGTGAGGTAGTTGCAGGTACATGTGATTTCCCCCGAACTCTCAGTAATGCCTCTTGGTGTTTTTTTGATTTCTGCATTAGGCCCAAAATACTGATTTGAGTTGGCTGTTTATTTAGCTGGTGCACAATATTATGCTCATTTTTTCGAACGAGCTTAATGAAGTCCGCAGCTTCCTTGTCCGTCACTTTCGCCTTCTCTTCCGTCTTGTCATCCTTATATAGTTTACCCTTTCCCTTTGCTTTCCTTTTTTCTTCGTTGGTCACCTCTTTTGCAGTTTCTTTCGTTTCTTCCCTAATGTTCACCCCATTTTTTGACAATTTCTGACACTTCCCTACCCTTGTTATACGACCGATATCAACCACCATTGCTTCCTTCATGTTTTCAACCCCTGTGGTTGTGGTGATGGTGGTCTCGTAACTCTAGGAAACCGCCTGGTCGGAGTTATAGGGGAATGGTTTAGGTGAGCGAGTGGTTATGGGAGGTGGATTGGATTTCATATTGAGAATGAGAGGTGGTGGTGATGATTTGGACGTAGTGGTGGTGGGAGGAGTTACATGAGGATTGTATGGAATGACAAATGGTGGACGTGAGGATGAGGTGTATGGTATATGAAGGGGAGGTCGGGTTGATCCTTGAGGAGTTGGCAGTGTGTACGGTATAACAAGAGGAGGTTGGGTTGAATTTTGATGGTTCGGTGATCCGTAAGGTATAACCAAAGGTGGTCGGGTAGCAGTATTTTGATGAATGGGATGGATGGTGAGGTCGGCCAATCTGAGTGGCAATTCTGAGTTTTGTGATGAATTTGTTGTATAATGGTTGACTGTGTTAACCATAAATGCCTTTGATTCCTAGGTTAGGTGAACCCTGATTTTGCCCCAATAGGTGCTATCAAATTCGAAGGATTGAAGTTGAGTTCTCCACAGATGGCATTTACCCTGTGCCCACTCCCCTCTCCATTATGAGTAGGTAGGGGGTTTTGATTGTTATTTTGTTGTTGGGGCGGGTTGGTAGGCCAATCTAGGATGAGAGCCTTTTTATCGATCAAGTTCTGTACTTAATGTTTGAGCTGCCAGCATTGATCTGTAGAGTGCCCTGGTGCACCCATGTGAAATTCGTAGAACAAATTGGGGTTGTATCCGGGCACTTTGGCAGCCTTAGGATTTGGTGGACGTTTTGCAAGATACTCACCCCTGAGTAAGATTGGCAGTAATTCTGATAGTGTCATGGGTAACCTGGTAAACACTCTATTTATTCTGTTGGGTCGTGCTTGCTGTTTCTGCCCGTATAATGGTGCCTGCTATGCGACTGGTGGAGGGTTTGCCCTGAATGGGTTTTGAGGTGGAGGATTCTATGTCGGCGGTGCTGGTATCCAAGAAGTTGATGGCACTTGTGGTCTTGGTGCTGGTGAAGGGATGAACAGGGGTCGGTTTGGTAGTACGTTGTTAACCTGTGGTTCTTTCCTCTTCTTTCCCGTAGGCACTGGCTTTCTTTGAGAAGGGATTCCTGTCGTTGTCCCTAAACTCGTGAAATCAAAGATCAGACCGATTCGGATCCCGTCCTCCACCCGATCTGCCACCTGTACCAGATTCGAGAATGTGCTTGTGGTGTGCCCCACCAGATGAGTATAGAAGGCGTGCCCTAGTGTTGAGATAAACGTGGTGTTCATCTCTTGCTCTGTCATTGCAAGCCTTACTTGTGAGGCGAACTCTCGCCATCTATGTGCATACTCTTTCACCATTTCTCGTTGCTTTCTTATCATCTTGGCCATGTCGTTTCGATCTAATCCCATATTAGTATTGAATCAGAAATTTTGCCAGAACATCTCGGCCAGGTCCTGCCAGTTCTTAATGAGTGAGTGATCCAACCCAGAAAACCATTTGAGTGCCAGTCCTGTTAAGCTTCTCTGAAACAACTGCACCAATAACCTGTCATCCTCGTCATACTGATACATGGATCCGCAGTATAACTTTAGATGTGACAGAGGACATCCTACTCCGTTATATTTCTCAAACTCCGGATACTTGAACTTGGCCGGTAATTGAGCATTGGGGTAGAAGCAGAGGTCATTGAACCGAGTTCCACTCATAGTATTGAGGCCCTTCATCCTTCTCATCTCTTCCTGCAGAGACTCGATTTGCTGAGCCAAATTTTCATCTGTCGCGCTTTTGGCTTCTGTGGCCCTGTACTCACATTCATCATCAGGAATGACCACAGGGGGTGGTCAATTCTATGGGATGTAGAGCGGGAGCCCCTGGTATTCAGGCACTGCAGGCGGCATGGTGGTCTGTGGTCCCTGGGGAGGTTGCTTGGGTAAATCCTGATTTGATCCAGATGCATGTTGCTGTATTGTTTGAGCTTGTATGACGCTGGCGTTGGCTAACACAGCACTTACTATCTTTTCTTGCCTCTCAATTATCTTCAGTAATGCTTCGATTTGTGGATCGATACCTGACGTTTCGGTTACTGGGGGTTGTGCTGGTTCAGAAGAACTCATGGTGACTGTAGATGATTTCAGAAAATATGGAGGTACTTCTAGCTGATTGTATTTCTTTCGCTTGGCCACCTGTGGGTATAGAAGACCAAGCGTTACTATCTTGTTTACAAAAAAATGAAGATGCATGATATTTTATTAGATCAGGTAAAGTTGTTTATTATGAGTTTTAACGGAAAAATAATTTCTCGGCACGGAGCCGGCATCAACTCGGAGTTGGCAAAATGTTTTACAAAAGAATTACATTAGCACGAAGCTGGCATCGGCATGGAGTCGGTAAAATTTTTTTGAAAATAGAATTAACTCAGCGTGGAGCTGGCATCGACATGGAGTCGGCATCAACACGGAGTTGGCATCAGCACGGAGCAGGCATCGACACGGAGTCGGTAAATCTTTTTTTTAAAAGTAATTTCATCAGCACGGAGCTGGCATCGACACGGGGTCGAAAAAACATTTTGAAAGCGAAATTATCTCAGCACGGAGCTGGCATCGACACAGAGTCGGCATCAACACAGAGTTGGCATCAGCACAGAGCTGGCATCGACACAGGGTCGGGAAATCATTTTTTTTAAAGTAATTTCGTCAGCACGGAGCTGGCATCGACACGGAGTCGGAAAAATATTTTGAAAGCGAAATTATCTCAACACGGAGCTGGCATCGACACGGAGTCGGCATCAACACGGAGTTGGCATCAGCACGAAGCTGGCATCGACACAGAGTTGGGAAAGCATTTTGAAAGAGTAATTTCATCAGCACGGAGCTGGCATCGACACGGAGTCGGGAAAAAATTTTGAAAAGGTAATTTCATCAGCACGGAGTTGGCATCGACACGGAGTCGGGAAAATATCTTGAAAAAGGTAGTTTAATTAGCACGGGGCTGGCATCGACACGGAGTCGGTAAAATATTTTGAAAAGGTAATTTTTGAGATAAATTGAGTTGGAACAACCCATGTTTTTGGTAGCCTCCAATTTAGTTCTATGAAATCACCGTCGGCCAGGCAGATCTCCAAGGAAGAGGCGGATCACAATGACACTCTTAAATCACCTTATTCCCTAAATAGACGTAGTCTATCGCCTTCGTATCAACAGGGTAAGATCTTTCTAGGCACCGACTTTGATCAAGGACAACAATTGGTACTTTTTAAAAAAAAAAAATTTTGTTTTTTTTTTGTTGTTTTTATTTTGAGAAATTGAATGCATTCGAATCGATTGATCAGTTGTTATCTTTGTTAGATCATGAACTTGGTTTGAAATTTGAT
>NW_028237245.1:0-34797 GCF_017979445.1 Akebia trifoliata
AGGGTCGAGGCGATTTCAGTAAGCTCCAAGCTATTCTTCATATTAGATATTATGCTCAAATCATTATTACGCTTGATAATCAAAAGAATTATTTATTTTCTTGAAATTAAAAAAATATAGATTAACAAACTCGACTAAAACTCAAAATTTAAAAAAACCTAACATAATTGAAATAACTAACTGAATATAACAACTGACATAATTGAACTGAAACTGAAAGGAAACTCAGGGACACTTAACTACAAAGTGGGAAAATCCTTTTGAATTGACATACACAATACTAAGGTTTATGCCACTTTGGATATCTTCATAATGAATGATTTGAGCTCATTTATTTTCACTACATCTTCATGTTCCCATTCGAGCCAGTCAGATGTTGAATAACCCATTGCTTCATTAATCTCTTTAACTTTCAATTTCGTCACTATCTTAAGATAGATGGGCTCATTCTAGTATAATGAGGATAGACCATTAAGACCGATTAAATAAATGAAAGAAATTCGGTCAACTGATTCGAGTTTGAATAGGGATAGTAGGTTTAAAGAAGGTGGAGGTTGATTTTGAAAAGTAGGCAAATGATTAGTTTTAACATTGGGCGCGGTAAGAATGGATATGGTGACTTTTCTGATGTGGTACTCTAATCAAAAATTAATATTTATACTCTCCTTAATTTGTTGGCATGAGAAATGAGGAATGTTACTAAGTTAATAAGAAATAAAGTTAATCTAAATTATAGTTCAAACCTGGTTTGGTATTTTTTGTGAAATAAAATGAGTTTCGGATGTTACGAAATCCGATTTGATAATATCCGCTCTGATTATAAATACATGTGTTACGTATTCATGTTACACAACAAAAGTTATATATATGTATATGATCTCGTGTATTCAAGTTTCACAACGAAATTTAACTCGAAATGTTTATCTCCTCTAATCTCTCAACCAAAGATGCAAAACTAGCAATCGTGGGTTTCGACTGTGCAAGCTCCCATAGCCACCCTCTTCTCCGGTTGACGAACATCAAGGTAGGTATTTCCTCTCTCTCTCTCTCTCTGAGTAAAATTAAAACCCTATTTTTTCAATTGTGCAAGCTCCATAACCGCTATCTTTTCCGGTCGGCGAGCATCAGGTAGATACTTTATCTCTCCCTCTCTAAGTAAAACCCTATGTTTTATTCAAATTTTTCATAATTTTTTTTCAAAAATCAAATTTATTTGATTTTAAAATCATTTTTTTTCAAAAATCAAAGCTTATTTGATTTTAAGATTGAAATACGTTGAAGATTATAAATTCTAAAGTTGAAAAAATTAGGAAAATCGATTTTTTATATATCGAATCTAATTTTGTTAGGGTTCTTATCAAATTGGATACTATCAGATATCCGATATATTTTTCTAATTCAAATTCGAATCTTGGTTAATGATATCCGATCGGATTCGAATTCGAATTCAGATATCAATATTTTTTTTTGGATTCGAATTCGGATACAATACTATCCGATCTGATAGGTATCCGTTGACAGCCCTATTAAAACTCTTTCACTCACTAATGTGTGAAGTCCTTACCACCAAATATCTAATTTAAGAATGTTCTATCTCGATCTTATCTAAGCATAGAACATCTAAGTCAAGCATAGAAGGCGTAGGGATTCAATTAAAGCTCTGATCCATTAGAATTGGATAAAACCTTGAAGTGAATCCTATAAATATTATGAATAACATGGAAGGATAAAGAAATAACACAGAATTAAAGCTTGCTCCTAAGCTTTTTCCTCACACTAATGGAGGGAATCTAGTCTATGGTCATGGTAAGGATTCAAGAGAAAGTAAAAAAAATAACACTTGTATTCATGATAACCAAGATACACTATCTCCTTGAGAAATTACAAAAGTTGTTGAATTGAAACCTAACTAAAAAATGAAAATTACAGAGCAAATGCCAAGGCATTAGGAAAAAAGAAGAGCAGGGAAAAGAGCCCAAAGACTTTTCTAAATTGAAAAAATTATCTATTTATAACTTTGAGGTGTTCTTGAATAATCCAAATATAGCCGCCAACACTCTTCCGTATAATCTCACATGCGAAGCAAATAGGAGAAATTCTATGGCGATCCAATTAAGGTGGATTGCACCACATTGAAAATTCATTACATCGCATTGCTTTGAAAGCATTAAGATTTTATCGTTTGACTGAATACTTGATTTGACTTCCTGATTGCAGTACACCCTTACTTAAGTGATGTGGTGATCATTTAGATGAGTTGATCATTGACCTGTAGAGTGAACACACGTGATCAGTTTTTCGAAATTTATAATTATTTTATATAATTAAGCTTAATTAATATGGTATAAAATGAAATATGATAATTTAAGGCTTAACATACTTATTTATCTAAACTAATGAAATAAAGATGAAAATCAAGATAAATGCCTAAGAAAAGTGTAGATAATTCAGTGTCTTGAGACACTGATCACCTTGCTCAATAAGGTCTTGAATTGCATGGCGGAGAGTAATACACCTATCAAGAACATGACCAAACATCTGATGAAATTCATAGAACTGCCCATTATCCAAGTTGGAGGGAGGGAATTAGGCAAGTGCTTAGGTTGCAATGGTGTTATTAATCACTTTTTCATCAATTTTTGAAAGATGATACTAATGGACATTCTAAGATTGAAAAATTGTCTCCTAGGCTTGAGTTGTGTGGGTTGAGCAGCTTGAAGAGCTAGTAAAAAAGACGTATTGGCTACTTGTAAGGAGTTGGTACTAGATTTGAAATTTTTGAGTTTTGATTCAGACAAGTTACTAAAGAGACTCAAAGAGTAGACATCCTTAACTTGATTTTCAGCCTCTGTGAAGGATTGAAAAGTGGAAAGGCACCGAGGCATCAAATATGTGGCATAATTTGGAGTGAGATTCCTAAGGATGATTTTGACTTGTTCCTTCTCTTGAAGTCAATCCCACAATTGAGCGACTTTAGCTCTTCATCAAGCAATAAACTTAGTGAAGATTTTTCCAAACTTCTGTTTTTTCATTTTTAAATATCTTTTTGTGAGTTCAATATCCGTGTTGAATGAATATCAACCAATAAACACCTTCATCAATTCTTGTCATGTTCTTATACGAGATATGTCTAGTGATATGAGCCAACATAAGGCAAGTCATGTGAGAGTTCTTTGAAAAAGTTTAGTCATCTGTTCCTCATTCAATCCTTAAAATTGCATGATACCAAAATATACTTTCAAATGAGTCTTAAGACATCAAATCTTGTCTAATTTATTCATATCTGGCATAGTGAATTTCTCTAGTAGAATAATAGTAGGGAATAATGTCATTGCCTTTAATCCAAGGGCAATATCATCAAGGTCCTTGATATTCTTCAAGGTAGTTTCAACCTAAGTTATTCAATGGGTTAAGATAGGGTCGAGGGGTAATTAATCATCTTCTTGGTCTTCGACAGGGTCAAATAGAACCTTAAGTTCTATAGCTTTATCTTTTTTTTCATTATTCAGATCCTCAATTTGTGTTTGAACAGAAGTAATAATTTGTACTTGAAAGGATTCCAAAATCTGATGGAGTGTCGCTTTATCCTTGGTAATTATTTCTTTTTGTGCCAATGATTGACTACCTGGACTTGATGATGGTACTCTGACAAGACAACTCTTTTAATAGATTCAAAGTGGTACAATCAATGGTTTAGAAAGTCTAGGAGCAAGTATTACCTGATCAAAGTAAATTAAGATTAACTATTAATTTTGAAGACTTGACTCTTAACTACATGATAAAAAAATTTAGATAAATTAGCCCAAGTCTGATAGAAAACATTGAATCCAAATGCATCATAAGTTTATAGCGATCATAAGGTGAGAAAGGTTAGTCACGGGTCTACCCCTGGTTGGGGTTGAACTTTTGGTCAAACAAATTAGTTTAACCATAAGATCGAATCTTCTAGTCAGACCCGTAATTTGTTGAGACTACTTTATAGTTAAAGATCATTGAGTCCCTCATCGATTTCCTAGTTCAAGCATCTTTCTACTTAAGTTCAAAGTAAATTGACAAAAATCAAGTGGTTCTACCCTCCAACGAGAATATTTTAGAACCTCTTGCACCTTTATCTATTTGCCCTTAGAAAATCTTGGTTGGTGAAACTGAAGTGTTTAAGAATGACTATGGAGGACAAGGGTATGAAAGGAAATGGAGGTCCCCATGAAAGTATTATAAGAAATATTATGTACTTGAAAAGTTCAAGATTCGTTTTGACACATTCCAAAATTCTAACACGAATCCCTTGGACTCATTAGTTAGAATCTCGAGGTGTGAGGTAAACATACACACAACTTGATAGAACAACACAGACAATAATACCATGACATGGAAATATACGCAACAGAAACTATACTAGATAACTCAAATCAAAGTAGCGAAAGCTAAACCAGTTATAACCATAATCCATAACAATCCTTAACATCATAATCATCTCCCAATACAACTTTCCAAAAATACATCATGTGCCACAATTTGAAATTTAAAACACAGCGACTAAACTCCTAAAGTGATTTTCAAATTGATGGAGATTGTACATTAATGACATAACCTTCTACGGGGACCTACTCGAATGGCTCCTCGTAAGCATGCTCCTTAAAACCTAGGCAATCTAAAAGGGTGAAGGATATGGTAAGTAACAGGGGGATGTTACTCAGTAGGATAAACGTCGTTCTAACAACGAGTTATACATACACAAGTAATCATCTAAACAGTTAAATAATATAAATTTTTCATAATGTAATATACGAGAATTATCTAAACATAATCAGTAAATAATTGTAATAAACTTTAATCTATCTTTTAAAGTAACATATACAACTTTCAAATGGAAACCGTCTATCAACATTACAAATAAAGAAAAAATATATAACCACCTCGATCATGAAAATTTGATATTCCAGACTTCGAATCCAATGTGAAATTCCATCGTTATAATCTAATTTTGTGACCGATCTAGCATACCACAATTGGTTGACCATTTATCCGACTCAAAATGACTATTGACCAAGAACCCAATACTGAGTTCAACTAACAGCGAGGTCGACTATTTGACAACTAGATACTAACAATGATCACTAATTAGCCTAAGAGACCCATCACGTCAAAGCCTATCAAGAGGCAATGTATGTGAACCCTGACTACTTTTACACTATACAAAGATCCCCTTTACACACAAAATTCTCCAAGAAAAAAGTAAAAGAAATTCTCGAATCTCATAAGCTATGACATATTATGAGGTATCCCATACTACAGAATAACATATTACATCTAGTATTATCTTAGATTGACCCGTGGTTTCTGAAGATATAATAACACATCACTCTTTCTAGGTTTTCTACAACTCTTTACAGGTGAATAAAATAGTTTTCATTTTATAATACATACTAATTTTTTTATATTGAAAATACAAGTAAGGTTCAATAGTACTCTCCAATAACATCGTCTCGACCCCCCCACAGCCACTAAATAGAGAATAGGGGTCTGATTACGTAAATCGAAGATTTTTAAAGAATAAGGAGTTGCCACTTAGTTTAAGTCTAGAAACCATAGATAACTCAAAAATGAATCGGGTTGGTCCACGAATAATAGGTAAGGGGTCAGATTAAGGGTTTTGGAAGGTGTTAGGTACCGAACCCACCTAATCAAGATGATCAGTTTCTACTGCGATCTAAAAATATCTTACGATCAACATTCAAAGACTAGAAGTCAAACTAGGGTCCAATCATCATCAAATTGCATCAGATTTACTAAACAAATCCTATGGCTAAAATAATTACATAATTTCTTGAATATTGTATAGTAGAATCCCATGATTTAATAGGATTTCCGTGGCACCAAAATTTAGTGAATCAATTCAGTCACATTTGGAAGAATGTGAAATCAATTTTTATTACCATGTACATAAAATTAATGAATTAGCTCATTGATGACATTTTATCAAAGAAAATTCGATTTTTTAATCGTCACGTGCATTAAATTATTGAGTTGACCTACACATTTATTATCAAAGAAATTCGATTTTTGAATCATCACGTGCATTAAAATTAGTGAGTCGACTCACATTTTAATTAAAGAAATTTTGATTTTTGAATTGCCACATGTATTAAAATCAACGGGTCGATTCATAAATTTTAATCAATGAAATCTTGATTTTTTGAATGGCCGCATGTATTAAAATCAGTGAGTTAACCCATAAATTATTAATCAAAGAAATCTTAATTTTTTTAATTGCCACGTATATTAAAATCAGTAAGTCGACCCACATTTTTAACCAAAGAAATTTGATTTTTGAATTGCCACGAGTACTAAAATAAGTGAGTTAACTCACAAATTATTAATCAAAGAAATTTTGATTCTATGAATTGACACGTGTATTAAAATCAGCGAGTCGACTCACACATTTTTAACCAAAGAAATTCGATTTTTCAATTACCACGTGTACTAAAATCAGTAAGTCGACTCAGGTGCCCATTTCATAGAAAATATCGATTTTAAACTTCCAATGTACACAAAATCAGTGAGTTGACTAACGTGCCTATTTCATTAAAAGTTTTAATTTTTAACTTTTAGTGTACACAAAATCAGTGAGTCAACTCAACAATTAGTGAATTGATTCGGTTACATAATAAAAAGTATGAAATCGAATTTTAATGTCATGTGCACAAAAAATCAATGAGTCGATTCAACAATTTTGATCAAAGGAATTTGATTTTTGAAATCGTCACGTGCACCAAAATCAACGAGTCAATCCAATAATATTATCAAATCAATGAGATGATCCACTAACATCACAAAATTCGTGAGTCAATCTGATTAAATTATAAATCAATGGGTTGATGAGTCGACTTAACAATTTTGATCAAAGGAATTTGATTTTTAAAATCTCTACATGCACCAAAATCAGCGAGTCAATCTAATAATATTATCAATCAATAAGATGATCCATTAACATCACAAAATAGTGAGTCGATCTAATTAAATTATCAATTAATGAGTTGAATCATCACAAAATCAATGACTCGATCTGATTAAAAAAATCAATGAGTCGACTTTCTAATTTTGTATTAACTTGATCGATTATCAACATTAAAACTTAAAAAATCGATCCACTAATACTTCGAGAACTCAAATATTGCTATTAGTGCCATGTATACCAAAAATCGACGAATCCATTAGAGTACATAAAAAAGTTATGAAATCAAGAATAAATAAATAAAATTAAAAAGAAAAATTACCTTTATCGAATGATTTCGGATGCTTAGATTCCTTCAACAAAAATTTGAAATAGCTTATGAATAGTACCGTGATCTTGCGAGTTTGCTGTGTGAAAGTTCCTCCAAAATTAGTTTTTTTTTTTGCTTGTTTGAATGGTTGAAAAAAAGGATGTAGTAAAGAGGAAGAAGAATAGAGAGAGTGAAAGAAAGAAAATGGTTGGGGGGTATCTTCTATTCTTGACTTCTTTTTCTTTTTATTTTTGGTTTGAAGATGGCGAAAAAATGTTAATGGTAGAAGACGATTGCTGAGAGTTTTTTTCTTTTTAAAATAGGGAAGAAAAAAGAATGGGATTACCATCCAACATGGAAGAGAGGAGTTGAGGACGTTAATGGAGAAGAAGGTGTGGTTTTTTTTTTCAAGAAGAAAAAAGAAGGCTACAGGTTTAATGGTAGAAAAAATGTTGCTATTTTTTTAAGGGCAGCCCCAAAAACGTTTTTCTCCTCCTTTCAATGGTTTCCTTAATCATCTTTTGTGGTGGTTCTACCATCAAACATGAGAGAGGGGAAGATGGGAGAGATGGTAGAGGACATGGGTAGTTATAAGAAGTTAAATAGAGGAAGATGAAGGACATGGGGAAGAGAGAGTTGGAGAAGAAAATGTGTGCCTATGTTTTTTTCTCTTTTTTTATTTTTTTATTTTTGGAGAATGGGGGGTGGTGATCCCACACTACTCGCCTTAATGATCTATCATAGACCATTTTTAAATTGATTGGTCGATTGGAAATCTATTTTAATTCAATCGGATTCGAATTTCAATTTGATCAAATGGATTTTACTTTTGATTGATTGATTTAATTTTAAATTCGATTGGTCAATTTTAGTTTTGAATTTGGTTGATCGATTTTAATTTCAATGTTAATCAATGGATTGGATTTTGATTTAAAAGTTTGATGGATTTTAATTTTCACTTTGCTTAATCGATTGGACTTTAATTTGACTTTTGTTTGATTATGATTTGATTTTGATTTTTTTTTTTAGTTGATTTTTAATTTCAATTTGATTTTAAAATTTGGTTTGTTTGATTCAATTTTAATATGATTTTGATTTTATTTCAAATTTGATTCGATCGAACGAGTTCGATTTTGAATTTAGTTGGGTTCTGTTTTGAATTTATTGGTTGGTTGATTTTTATTTTTATTTTTATTTTTAATTTAATTGGTTGAATAATTTTAATTTTGATTTTCGATTTGATTTGAATTTTGGTTAGATTTTAATTTTGATTTTCAATTTGAATTTGATTTGAATTTTAAATTTGTTTCTTGATTATATTTTAGTTTAATTTTCGATTTGAGTTTTATTTTGATTTTTAGTTTTGAATTTGATTTGAATTTTAAATTGGTTTTTGAGTTAAATTTTTTATTCGAATTTTATTTTGATTTTCAGTTTGAATTTGATTTCCTAGGGTCAAGGTCTCTATGTTTGATATTGAGGGATATTTTGGTCATTTTTATGATTTTTTCTAAATTTTTTTATTTCATCGATTCGGGTCCCGTTAGACTCGAAAGCACATTCTAAATGCAATGGAGGTACTTTCGAGATTTTTTGGGGGTCCAAAATTTATGAAGGGTATTTTCATCATTTTGGTGATTTTTACAGATTTTTCTCGAATTTCTCTATTTTCATTGATTTGGGTCCCGTTATACTTGAAATCACATTTTGAGTGCATTGGAGGTATTTTTGAGATTTTACGAAGGTCCAAAATTTATGAAAGGTATTTTCATCATTTTTATGATTTTTATAGATTTTTATGAATTTTAGTGTAAGATTTCTTTCAGTCCTTGTGCGGTTATTTCTTAGTCTCAAATCCATATTTTCCTAGCATAGTGAAGTTTCTAAGTTATCAAACTATATAGCGAACCTATGCGTACGTGCTTGCTAAGTCGAACATAAGATGTAGCAATCCTATGCGTGTGTAAACTTCTATGTCGAGTCGTAACGAGCAAGGGAATGAAAAGAAACTAGAAATAGAATGAATCAAGCAGTACTCACAAGCTTTCAAGTTCTTTATGCTCATCATTAGGAATCCACAACAACCGGGTGACGAATTGTCAAATTAAGAAGATGCAAAAATGGGTTGTTTATAGATGCCCCTCTTTGGTAAATGGTGGAAGCAAACTAAATACCCAATCTGATGTAGTAGATAGTGCGGCATCCGAATGCTAAAGCTAGTGACAGTTCATTTTGCAGCCTGATTCGACAATTTGTCGAAGCGTCCAGATCCTTAAGGGTAACCTCTCATTGAAACAATGTCAGATCCTTGAATTTTAAAAAATTCTCCTTGACAAATGCAAATGCAATACGAGTGCACGTGTGTGCCATTGTGTAGTGATGATTTCAAAAATGCGCATCTCCATGTTGCACATTCATGCTAGGTGGATAGCAAACTTAACAATGAAAAAATGTGTAAGGTCAAGATAAAATCCAAGCAACGTGTTTAAAAAAATTGGATAAAATTGAGTAAAATCTAAGTATAAACTGAGCATAATCTGAGAAAAATTGAGCGTAAGGTTTGAGCATATCTAAGTAGGTTTGAGTATAATCTGAGACGAATCTCGACGAGTCTGAGCAAAATTTGAAAAAGAATTTAGGCAGTTTTGAGCAAAATCTGAGCAGGTCTGAGTAAAATTCAAAACAAATCTTAGCATGTCTGAGCAAAATCCGAGAAAGAATCTCGGCAGGTCTGAGCAAAATCCGAGAAAGAATCTCAGTAGGTCTGAGCAAAATCTGAGCAAGTTTGAGAATAATCCAAAATGAATCTCAGCGGGTCTGAGCAAAATTCAAGAAAGAATCAGAATCTCGGCAGGTCTGAGCAAAATTTGATAAAGAATCTTGACAGGTCTGGGAATAATCTGAGACGAATCTCGACGGGTCTGAGCAAAATCTAAGAAAGAATCTCGACAGATCTGAGCAAAATTCTAGAAAGAATCTCGACGGGTCTGAACAAAATTTGAGAAAGAATCTCGACAGGTCTGAACAAAATCTGAGCAGGTCTGAGAATAATCTGAGATGAATCTCGATGGGTCTGAGCAAAATCCGAGAAAGAATCTCCGTAGGTCTGAGCAAAATTCAAACAAGAATCTCGGTGGATCTGAGAAAAATCTGAGTAAGTTTGAGAATAATTTGAGACGAATCTCGATGGGTGTGAGAAAAATCCTAGAAAAAATCTCGGCAGGTCTGAGCAAAATCCGAGAAAAAATCTCGGCAGTTCTGATCAAAATCTGAAACGATCTAAGAATAATCCGTGATGGGTCTGAGCAAAATTCGAGAAAGAATCTTGGTAGGTCTGAGTAAAATATTGGAGTAGAATATCACTCCACAGGAATCATTTTTTTCTTTATTTATGAAGATCAGGTCAACATTCTAATTTTCTTTTAGCCTCGGGGGTTTTCCAAAAATTGTTATCAAGAGGGTAATCTTTAATTCAGAGTTAACCTTATCCTTTAGGGTTGAAATTGACCAAGCATTTAAACAAAATGCCCCTATTTTGATAGGGAACGTCGCATTGGGGATAATTGAATACATTTTAAAATAAATGCTCCTAGTGTAAGGGGGGCAACTATACTCTTTAGAAAAGGGAAGTGCCCCTGTTATGAAGTTTTGAAATCTTTGATTACCGCAAGTGTAATAAAGATTTAACTTTTAATTTTGATTTTTTTATTGTTGAAAATTTTGAGTCAGGCTCAAAGAAATTGGAACATAATTCCCTTTTGAAATTCATCACAGAATTTGTTCTTTCTCCCCGTTGGTTCACTAAAAGACGTGAAGCTATTCATATTAATCATAAACGAGATACTTGTATCTATTGAGCCTATATTTGGTTCAAGCTGGGTATTGATTGTTCGATGATTAATTGTTTGCCCTGAAGTCGATACAGCTTAGCCATTTGGATTTTCAATGTTTTGTTTCAAACCGCCTTTTAGATTCTCAACTTGATTGAGATTTTCTTTTGATTGCTCTAATTTTTGCCTAAATCACCCTTTCAGATTTTCAATATAGCGAGCGTGCTCTAATTTTGGCTTAGATCACCTTTTAGATTTTTGATCTAGCAAGCTTATCATTTTTTTGCTCTAATTGTTGCCAAGGCTATCCTTTCAGATTTTCAACCTTGCGAGCTTGCCTTAATTTTTGCCTAAGTCGCCCTTTCAGATTTTTGACCTAGCAAATTTTTTTTTTCTGAACTTCTGGAGCGACTGCTTGATTTTGCTTATTATTTTCCTCAACCTTTCCATGCGGTACTTAAGAGGACTTCTGTAATATCCTGAATTTTTAACTCATATCTCGAGAAATTTGAATGATGAGATTTGGAGGAAAATACCGAATGAGGGATTAGAGTAAAATACTCGAATATTGTTATGATTAATTTCAAGAAAAATCGACTTCGCCATTAGATTCAAAAGGATCGGAATATATACTTTAACCTGTAAGCAAGTTCGAATTCAAGTCCGGGTGGAAAAGTTAACCAATCCTCAAATTTTGTGTTGAACGAAATCCAAAATAGAGAAATTTCGTTAGAGGGAGAATCAGGAAGATTCGACCACACTACTAGGACCGCAACGAAAAATTATTCGAAATGGTATACTCGTTTGTCATTTTTCGATTCCGGATAGTTAAGTTACAATCGAAACTAGAAATGATGGGAAAATTATAAGTATGCCCTCAGCTTTTTATAAAAGAAAGTAAACTTTCTTTCTTTCTTATTTGTTTTCCTCTTCTCTAAAGAACTCAACTCAGCCATTTTCTAGAGCTAGGGTTTGAACCTATTCCTATCAAGATCTATCCTAATCAAGTCCGAGTTGAACCTCGACGAGGAAGGCAAAGTCGTCGTAGTTGTCGAGCTCCACGTGCTTACCCCATCCAACCTCCATTTCCTTTTCTTTCTCTTGGTCTCACACAAAAAAATCAGCAAGTGGGTTTGTTTATAATCACTTGGAACCTCATCCAAATCGTAGGAGAGTCGTTGTTGGTCATTAAAAAGGGGAAGAACACCTTCAAAGAGAGTTTCACGACCAACCAAACCATTGGCACCCGAGTTCAACCACTTTCGGAACTTCGAGCAGCCAAACATTGATCCTTAGTGTTGATTCATCATTATTGACAACCACAAACCAAGTAAGGGACTTTCAATTCTTGTTAATAACTTTAGATTTCGAAATGTGCATTTAGGTTTTGAAACAAAACTTATTGTTTGCATTTAAATTGTAGAAATTGGTGTTTGATTTCAAATTCATGGTAGAAGTAGAGGTTTTGATTATATTTTATCAAGTTTTAATTATAAACTCGTGGGGTGGGTTGAATGATTTGAAAAACGGATGAAAGACCCGAAAAATAGATTGAAAGAACCCAAAAATCGCGAAGTTTCAGTTCTATCGGCAGATGCCGTCGGTCCCACTAACACCTACCGATAAGCATTTTTTTGGTTCCACTGACAGAATCAACCTTCTGCCGCCGATAAAATCCTTCTATCGGCAGGAACCGTCGGTTCCACCGACAAAACACCCTTCTGCCGCCGACAGTGTATTTTGAGTCAAAAATCAAACTCTGACTCTTGGTTTGCCCTCCTCATTGCCTATACTTGATTTTCCACCCTTTATTTCATTAAAATTATTTTTTAATTTCCATTTACTTTAAGTTCTTTAATAAAATTAAGGTTTTACCCCCCATTTCGGAACAATGGGAATGGTTTCGAGATCCGAATATCAAAGGATAAAAATCCAAATTTTGGTTTTAAGAATAAAACGTAGATTTCGACGTTTTCGACGAATTTTCAAGATGTAATAACTTTCGCGTTACTTTGAATTACATTACAAAAATTATATGGTATCGAATCTCGTGATCGATGATTTCATTTTCAAAAACTCATTTTCAATTTTGAGAACTTTGAAATTTTGAGTTTCCGACACTTAGCCAAATTTTTACCAGCTTTCCTTGTTTTTAACAACTTTGGTCTCGTGTATCGTCGAGACCTCATTTTGAATAAACCTTGATGTTTTTCGATGGAAAGACCAAAAATGACTTTGAAAGATTGAAAATGAATGGTTTGATTTGAAAAGACGAAAAGTGAGAATGTCAAAAGAATGAAAAAAAGGGGTGAACGGTAAAATGTCAAAATCACACCTGAGGGGTGATGTTTGCATTTTACATTGTATGTTGTGTGTAGGTTGGTGAAAGGATATCCAGGTTATTAATGAAAGGGTTGCATGTTTATTTACGATTATGTTAGCGCGTGCGTTGAGTACTGTTATTTATTTTTAGGCCGGGTGGCCACAGTTGCATAGTAGGAAATGGATATCCATTCTACCCTGTTCTGTTAATTTCTCTTTTGTTTTAAATGAAAATCATATATATACGTAGCTATTTTGTGAGCTGTTAAAGGATTTGTGATTGCCTGAAAGTATAGTACGTCACATCATCCGGAAGGATGCACTATCCTGGGATGTACGGTAGGGACCACCAAGCTCATACGTGGTATGAGATGAGTATGAGAGTGGAGTCACAACTGGAATCCGAATCCATTATTTTCTTATATTTACCTGTGAACATGTATTCTAAAGGTGGTCGTATACGACTGAAGTATCATTTGGGAATCACATGCACGCCTGATAGGCATAGACGAAGATGATTAGTTAGTGATCATTAACAATCTAGTAGTAGTCAAACGTTCTGACAAAATGAAAAGAGACCCATTGCTTACAATTACGTCAAACGGCCAGCCTGAGTCGGATAAATGGTCCCACAAGCGTGGTAAATAGCGACCAGCCATAAAATCAGGAACTACAATGTTATTAAGGAATATCATGTCCTGATTGGGAGCGATCCAGTCGTGAATCCCAATGCTCAAATTCCATTACTCCACCATTTGTACTATGTATCTGTTGTTATGTTTCGAATTATAAACTGAAAAACATGTCTATTATTTCAATGTTGTCAACTGTATTTGCATAAAATGGAAAATGTATAATGAGTATAGATGATTAATGTTATGTGGGATTTTAAACTGTTTAGCTGCTCATCCCTGACTATATGTATCAGTTGATCGTATTTTATTTTGTAAAACCTTGCATGTATTAAAATGTTCAGTATACTTTATTCGATCATGTTTAGGGAGGGTTATTAGTAGGAATTGGTAGTGGACTTACTGGGTAACTCTCGTTACTCACCCTTTCCATCCTATTTTTTTTAGTTTCAGCACTTGCAGTTACCGAGACAGGCGTAGAGTCAGTAATTGAGGAGTATCTGGTCGGTCAGATCGACGATCAGAGTTTATTGCCTGGTAAGAACTAGGGTTACATCCCTTAGTATTGTTAGTTTCATCCAGGATGTATGTAGATTTTTGGATTGAGAGTTTAGGCCTATGTTAGAGTTAGAGTATTTTGGTAAGCCTGTATATTGTTAAATCTTCCGCACTCTGATCTACTTACATGTTAGATGTAATTTGTCTTCCACTGTTAATTTCCTATGTTTGCATCTGTATATACAGGTTTTGTTATATTAGATTATCAGGTATTGTGTTTCGTTGAACGCTAACATATACAAAGGAAGCCATGCCAAAATTTCGAGGTGCCACCTAGTACCTTGAGATTTGGCATTGGGATTTGTGTTAGCGTTTGGCGGGGCGCCACAACTTCCATAGGTGGGCTTAGGAGTTGGTTAAGAAAAAAAAGAGACTTGAGGCTCAAAACCCAAATGCCACCAAGTAGGCTTAGGAGTTGCCTAAGAAAGAAAATAGACTTGAGGCTCAAAACCCAAATGCCCATTGTGTGGTATTTCTTTTAATTATTTTCTTTGGAATACTTTTTTTGGTGTAGTTGGGCTTGAAGTAACTTCTCAGGTTGCCTATGTATCCTAAAATTTTAGGATCAGACCAAAACGTAGTTCGAACACATTTCTTCCCTAGGTTGGATGATCAGGTTGAGAAAGAAAAACACAATTTTTTTTTTTAAAAGACTACAAAGGGCTGAAAAATGAGATATTAAGACGGGTAATTAAAAAATTGGTTCGACAAAAGATGACCTCCTTAAATATAGTATCGTTCAATCTGACAAAGGTTGAATGATTTCAGTATTTTGGCATTGTTACGATCTTTGAAGTATGATAACTTTTCTAAACAGTTTTATCTTGGTGATGAAAGGACCTTTCCTGTTGGATTTACAATTTTCTTTCTTCAGATTTGAGATACTGCTCGATTTTCTTTGAAGGCTAAATCTTCGACTTGCATTTCCCGTATCTTCACTTCCTTATCAAAACACAAATGATTCATAACGATAAATTAAATTTGCTTCTAACGATTGATTTTTTTATTCACACTTTAAATAATGAACTTTCCATTTCAATAACTTCCTTTCACACCATATAACATAGAACCCTGATGGAGACACCCCATTTTTGCACTCGCCTGATTAATCAACTCGTCAACCCGATCGCAATGATTCCCAATGATGGATGTTATTTCTATTACTTTATTTTGTTACCAGATGTGTTTCAGAAATCCGGATGAGGTATCTCGAATTGACAAAACCTTAGAAACCACGCTACGCTAGGAAAATATGACCCTAGAAACATAGAAATCATCATCTTGCAAACCAAAAAGAAGTTTCACGATAAAAATCACTAAAAATTGATCAAATTACCAAAATACCCCTAACCTCAAAACAACGTTAGAGCCTATGCTACGCTTAGGAAAACCCATTCGAACATATAAAATGACAAATCGGAACCAAATAAATCATTTCACCAATTTTAACAAAATTTGATAAAATTACAAAAATGCCCCTCGTAAAGTTCACAATCATTTCACATAAAATTTTCATAAATGACACAAACCAACATTCTCATTGAATTCCTTACAAAAAACCTATTCTAAAACATCCTAGAACATTAAAAACTGACTTAAAACGTGAAAAGTCCTCTCCGGGGGCAAAACAGTAATTTCACAATTTTCATAATTAAAAAATTCGAAATTAATAAATAAAACATTAAATAATTAAAGTAAAATATTAATAAAATTAATTTAAAAATTTGAACCTAAAAAATCGATCAATCGGACTTTCAGGCAAAATTGTTGAAGGTTCGTGAGATATTTCTTTAAGGACCCTTCCATTTGGGGGTCCAAAGAATTAAAGAAATAATGGAAGGGGGTTCTCCAAAAATTTAAAGTCAATCAAGCAAGACTGAAGTCAAGGTATTAAAGTCAATTAAGTGAGACTGAAGTCAAAATTAAAGTCAATTAAGCAAGACTGAAGTCAAGATATTAAAAGTCAATCATTAAGACTAAAGTCAAAACATTAAAAGTCAATCAAATAAGACCAAAAGTCATAATAGAATTCTAATTAAATAATAACTCTATCTAATAGAGTTCTAACTTAAAAACAATTCTACCTAAAACAATTCTAATTAAAACATAATTCTACCTAAAATAAGTCTAACTAAAACACAACTCTAATTAAAAGATCTCTAATTAAACACTAACTCTATCCAAATCAACCCCTAAAAACATCTATAAATAGAGGTGCTCACACCCTATTTTCTTATCAAATCATAAACCCTAGGAGAAGTAGGTCTAGAAGCTGCCCTAGCCCCCCATAAACCCTAGTTTTGGAGCCCCAACTCCTTACCTAACATCCCTCCTTCAATTTTAGTCTAGAAAACACCTAAAATTCCTCCAAAAACACCCCAAATCCACAACAAACTTGAAGAGTTCAGATTAAAAAATAAGGAGATACCTTGATCTAGGAGATCCGAAGTCAAATCCGGAGACAGAACGAAGTAAGGGAGTACAGTACAAGGAGTTATTTTTGTCAGATCTGAGGGAGCAAAATCCTTGATATCGAAAAGGTATCAGTTTTTTTTTTATTATTTTTATTTCTATCTAGGTTTTTAGCAATGTGATTTACTTGGAAAGTTAGTAGAGACCGGCTTTGGCCGGGCGGGGTTGGTGCCTAACACCTTCCAACCCCGTAACGTGATCCCCGGACTCTTTTTCTCTTTCGTAGATTAGTTTGCCTTTTTAAAGTCAGTTTGGTTCCTAGACCTTAACAACTAGGTGGCGACTCCCAAACCTCAAGGGTCAAAAGCGGATCCGCGCACCCCGCGGATCGATGGCGCTTTCACCTGAGTAGTCCGCATAGAAAATTGAGTCGAAGTTTGACATGTCAATGGTGTGGATGATAATTTCTCAAACCGATCTCGATGTGTCTCATACCTTTTCATGGTGATGGCTGCCTCAATAGTAATCCATTCTAGATGTTTAGCTATTTTGAGAAATCCAATGTTAATATATTTCATAACTTGTCCTCTAATTATGTAATTCCGTTATGGCTTTATAAAGGGCAAATATCCATCTTGTATTGGACAACACCCAAGCTTACCTTATATATCCTTATAGAACCATGCGAACAAGTCTTTTGAATTTTTTAAATAGATTCATCATCTCCTCGTGCTCTTCTGAAGATAAGTTAGTTATAATCTAAATTTCTTAGGAATTATTTTTTTTGCTTCGAGGTCAATGACCTGACCTTTGTTTTCTTGTTCAAAAAATTTGATAGATTCGGGAGTGGATTCCTTATTAGAGGATCCTCTCCTAAAGCAAGATTATTAGTTAATTTTTTAATGCGCTCGATGTATTCAAAAATTTCTTTTATTCAATTAAATTCAGATGGGACGACAGACACCATTGCAGACTTGACAAACTGACTCGACTCAGCAGGAATGAAAAAAACTAGGTTCAAATTGAATCACATGACTCGTGAAAAATTAAAGACAAGTACCCACAATGGGTTTGATTATAGACTGAGGACTCAGGACATTGCTTTCAATTGGTAGGACTGAAGCATGGTAATTTTCAAGGAACAATTGGGCAATGTTAAGAGACTCTGTGGTAGTTTGCCAATCTTGAACTTCTTCTTTAGATGCTTTGCCATTTTCTACAATTTTCTTATGTAGACTTGATTCCTTTTCATTGGCCAAGGTTGTATGATTATCAACATCAAGCCCAGATATTTTGAGAATTCTTTTTTTTCCAGTCGCATGTTCATGTTCCTTGCAATAAGTGGAGAAAGGTTCATATTCTTGGTCTAACAGATAAAGACTTTCATCTTCTAAGGAGTTGGATTCTTCCAAGTCTGTTTGTGTTGAAATATGGGTGATGAAAATAAGTCTATCAGGATGAGGTGGGGACAAGCAGTAGATTTCATCGGAAGCTAGGTTAAATGGTTCACAACCAGTATTAAGGACTTTATTAGGGATTGTCATGGTTTGGGATTGATTAGACGAACGAGGATGACTGGATCAAATGGGGGTTGGGTGTCAGACACCATATTCAAAGTCTGAGGAGGTTGGTAAGTGGGTAAAGGATTGGTGGTAACATTTGTCTGCGTAGGGGCAGGGATGGTGATTTTTTTTTAGCATCGATAAGGTCTTGAATGGCATGTCGAAGGGTGATACATCGATCAGTATGATGACCTGGGTTTTGGTGGAATTCATAGAAAATGTTGGGGTTATGTGAAGCTGGTAGGAGATTTAGTATAAGTCAAGGTTGGAGAGGGGTGAGAAGCCCTTTTTTAAATAGTTTCTGGAAGGCTATAGTGAGGGTCATCCCTAAATATGTGAACTGACGAGGAGGAGCTCTACTCGGATTTGACTGAGTATTGGTTCGAACTGGGGGTTCAAATAGAGTGGTGGATGTATTGCTATATAAGCATGATTGATATTGGGTTTGGAATTAGTAAAGGATTTTTTGACTTTGTTGTCAGAAGAGTTGGAAAGTATCCTAGAGGCAAAAACATCCTCAAGCTGGCTTTCGGCTTGTAACAAGGATTCGAATATGGGGAGATACTGGGTGACTAAATGTTGATCATACCCTTGCGAGAGGTTTTTCACTATGATCGCCACTTGTTCCTTTTCTGATGGTTTATTCCACATTTGTGTAGCCTTGGCCCTTCAACGGCTACTGAAGTCAGTAAATGTTTCCCCATTCTTCTGCTTAATTGATTCTAAATCCCTTCAAGAAGTTTCGATCTCAGTATTGTACTTGTACTGGTGTCAAAACATCATTGACATATTTTTCCATATTTCTATTACAGTTGGATCTTGAGACATCAACCATCATAACGCTAATCCAGATAGAGTACGATGAAATAACAATGTCATTTGTTCGTCATTGAGGCCCATTGTGCGCATGTTGGTGACATATAACTTGAGATGCATTTTGCGCAGCCTATTCAAACTGAATTTTTCCATTTCTAGGATTACAAACTTCTCGGGCATATGGATCTAAGGGATTTGATTTAAAATTTCTATTCCTACCGCGATTTCATCAATTTCTTTTATGTTCTTCACGACTGTTTCCAACTGAGTCATTCTGTTGGCTAACATCGAATTCTCATTAAGGGTTCTTTATTTTCGTCAAGCTCATAGACCTCATCCAAATTCTTGGCCGTGCTACCTTCCGGTCCCTTGTCCCTATGATCGTCAAGGGAGTTTTTTGTTAGAGATCTGTTCCAGCACTTCTACCTTACTTCTTATATTGTTCATATCCATTGCAAAGACTGCCAAGATCTTACGAATTTCAACGAGTTCGGATTCAGAAACCATTTCTAACGGTTCACTTAGTGTTGATGTTCTCCCCAAATGACCTGACTCTCGACTCCAACTAGGTAATGAACGCTTAAGTTTGGGCGTAATAGTATCCTGAAACCCCATCAATGGTAGATTATTTGTTGCAGACCTAATGATAGATTTTTAGCAATTAGAACTAATGGTCCATCTTGATAGCATTTTTTAGATTAATCCCCTAGATTCAAAGTCTTTAACTAATGACATATTCCGAGCAAAAAGTTGCATGAAGATGATTTGTCGATTGATCAGGAATATTAGGAAATTTAACCATGATTAAGGGTTGTACGATCTTCAAAGAGTAAGATCTAGATTATACTAATTGATACGTCCCTTAATATGATCATTTTGCTGATCCCGATCTTGTTAAATATGAAATATACAATTCATTAAATTAAACTGGCCAATACAAGGTGATTGGGACTACATACCCATTTGAGTTTAGGCCAATTTGACCCAATGGATCCTAATATTCTACTTCAATCACTTTATCTACTATTTTTAAGCCAATTAGTCCAACCGGTCGATGTTTTGATCATTTACCAATTGGGCTAACTGGTTTAACTAGACATTGATCGGTATATCTCATCAGTTATGTCTATTGGGTTGGATCGGCATTACAAGTTCAATTTGAGTGGTATGGACCGCTCTATCCACTTACCTTCTGGTTAGATTAAAGAAAGCCAACCCGGGAGCATTTATGGTAGATTTGAGTCGTGGCCTAATGGGACCGCACCTAAGTTCTAGGCTTACTATATAATTGTAACTTGAATAAGACAAAGCTTAGGTCACTTCAACCCGAAACACTGATATACTATCTCAGTTCTACCTGGTCAAATAGTACGTGGTGCTCCAGTTTGATATATCCGAAGGTACTGTACTGAAGTTGTAGCGTTCACGGGTTTCCCCCGTGTCCCGAAGGACCAGGTTAGCTTAGATCCGGTTACTGGGTTTATAAGTACATAACATGATGTAAATATGACTATGCATGCTCGTGAGTGTGTGCAAAGAGACAAAGTGCGCCCAGGGCATTTTTCGCAAATATCCAATCATACAAATCAAATATATCTAATAATCAAATCAATTAACAGAGATAAATAATTGAACATATCTAATCACATACCAATGAAAGAAAAGATAAAATCTAACCTAATCTAAGATTCTCATTGAGTCAACTAGGTTGACTCGAGGAAAAAATCAACCTAAGGATAGTCTTGGATCGGGTCTAGTTTGACCCTAAAGATCCTCAATGGAGTCGCCACTGAAATCGCCTCAACCCCCCCTCGCAGGCACTAAATAGCAAATAGGAGTCCGATTACGCAAATTATAGATTTTTAAAGAATAGGGAGTCGCCACCTAGTTTAGGTCAAGGAATCATAAATAACTCCAAAATGGATCGGGTTGGTCTACAAATAATGGGAAGGGGTCAGATTACGGGTTTCGGAAGGTGTTAAGCACCGAACTGACCTAATTAAAATGATCAATCTCTACTGCGATCCAAAAATATCATATGGTCAACATTCAAAGACTAAAGGTCAAACTAAGGTCCAATCATCATCAAATCGCATCAGATTTACTAAACAAATCCTACAGCTAAAATAATTACATAGTTTCTTGAATATCGTGTAGTGAAATCCCATGATTTAACAGGATTTAAATGGCATCAAAATTTAGTAAATCGATTCAGTCACATTTGGAAGAATGTGAAATCAATTTTTAATGTTATGTACACAAAATTAATGAATTGGCTCATTAACGACATTTTATCAAAGAAAATTCAATTTTTGAATTGCCACGTGTATTAAATTAGTGAGTTGATCCACACATTTGCTATCCAAGAAATTTGATTTTTTAATCGCCACGTGCATTAAAATCAGTGAGTTGACTCACACATTTTAACTAAAGAAATTTTGATTTTTGAATTACCACATGTATTAAAATCAGTGAGTCAACTCAACAATTTTAATCAATGAAATCTTGATTTTTTGAATGGTCGCATGTATTAAAATCAGTGAGTTAACCCACAAATTATTAATCAAAGAAATCTTAATTTTTTGAGTTATCACATGTATTAAAATCAGTGAGTCGACTCACATATTTTTAACCAAAGAAATTCAATATTTGAATTGCCACATGTACTAAAAAATAAGTGAGTTAACCCACAAATTATTAATCAAAGAAATTTTGATTCTATGAATTGCCACGGGTATTAAAATCAATGAGTCGACTCACACATTTTTAACAAAAGAAATTCGATTTTTGAATTGTCATGTGTACTAAAGTCAGTGAGTTTACTCACGTGCCCATTTCGTAAAAAATTTCGATTTTAAACTTCCAATGTACACAAAATTAGTGAGTTGACTCACGTGCCTATTTCATGAAAAATTTGAATTTTTTACTTCCAATGTACACAAAATCAGTGAGTCAACTCAATAATTAGTGAATTGATTCGGTTATATCATGAAAAGTATGAAATCGTCTTTTAATGTCATGTGCACAAAAAATCAATGAGTCGACTCAACAATTTTGATCAAAGAAATTTGATTTTTGAAATCACCACGTACACCAAAATTAGCGAGTCAATCCAATAATATTATCAATCAATGAGATGATCCATTAACATCACAAAATCAGTGAATCGATTCGATTAAATTATAAATCAATGGGTTAATGAGTCGATTCAACAATTTTGATCAAAGGAATTTGATTTTTGAAATCGCCATGTGTACCAAAATCAGCCAGTCAATCCAATAATATTATCAATCAATGAGATGATCCATTAACATCACAAAATCAGTGAATCGATCCGATTAAATTATCAATTACTGAGTTGAATTATTACAAAATCAATGACTCGATCCGATTAAAAAAATCAATGAGTCGGCTCTCTAATTTTGTATTAATTTGATCGATTATCAACATTAAAAATCAATGAATCGATCTACTAATACTTCGAGAACTCAAATAAATAAAATAAAAAAATAAATTATGAAATCAAGAATAAATAAAAAAAATAAAAAAGTAAATAAAAAAAAATTACCTTTGCCAAATGATTTCAGACGCTTAGATTCCTTAACAAAAACTCGAAATAGCTTATGAGTAGTGTTGTGATCTTGCGACTTTGTTGTGTGAATCTTCCTCCAAAATCAGTTTTTTTTTTTTTTGGTTGCTTGAATGGTTAAAAAAAAGGATGTAGTGAAGATGAATGAGAATAGAGAAAGTGAAAGAAAGAAGATGTGTGACGTCCCGCCAAACGCTAACACAAATCCCAAGGCCACCTCGAGGCACAAGGTGGTGCCTCGAAATTTTGGCATGGTCTCCCCTGTTTATGTTAGCATTCAACGGAACACAAAACCTGATAATCTGAAAGTGCCCTCGATCCGCGGGGTGCGCGGATCCTCTTTTGACCCTTGAAGTTTGGGAGTCGCCACCTAGTTATTACGGTCTAGGAACCGATCAATGACTCTAAATGGATAAAAAACTCATCTAAAACAGAAAAAAAAACTAAATTCGGGGATCATATTACGGGGTTGGAATGTGTTAGGCACCAACCCCGCCCGACCAAAGCCGATTTCTACTAATTTTTCAAATAAGTTACATTGCTAAAAAAAACCTAGATAATAAAAAAAAAGTAAGAAATTATACCTTTCCGATAGTAAAGACCTTGTTCCCTCAGATCCGACAAAAACTAATCATTGTACCGTACTCATTGTTTCGTTTTATCTCCGAATTTGATTTCTGATCTCCGAGGCAAGGTATCTCATTTTTTATTTGAATTTTTCGAGTTTGTTATGGATTTTGGGGTGTTTTTGAAGGGCTTTTAGGTGTTTTTATGCTAAAATCGAAGGAGGGATGTTAGGTAAGGAGTTTGGACTCCAAAACTAGGGTTTATGGGAGGCTATGGGGGCTTTTAGACCTACTTCTCTTAGGGTTTATCATATGATACGAAAATAGGGTGTGAGGACCTCTATTTATAGATTTTTTTAGGTGTTGATTTAGATAGAGTTAGTGTTTAATTATAGTTCTTTTAATTAGAGTTGTATTTTAGTTAGAATTGTTTTAGGTAGAGTTGTGTTTTAATTAGAATTATTTTAGGTAGAGTTGTATTTTAGTTAGAACTCTATTAAATAGAGTTATTATTTAATTAGAACTCTATTAGGGTTTTCACTTTTGGTCTTATTTGATTGACTTTTAATATTTTGACTTTAGTCTTAATTGATTGACTTTTAATATCTTGACTTCAGTTTTGCTTAATTGACTTTAATTTTGACTTCAGTCTCACTTGATTCACTTTAATACCTTGACTTTAGTCTTGCTTGATTGACTTTAAATTTTTGGAGAATCCCCCTCTATTATATCTTTAATTCTTTGGACCCCCAAATGGAGGGGTCCTTAAAGAATATCTCACGAACCCTCAACAATTTTTCATGAGAGCCCGATTGATCGATTTTTTTAGTTCAAAATTTTAAATTAATTTAATTAATATTTTACTTTAATCATTTAATGTTTTATTTACTAATTTTTAAATTTTTAATTATGAAAATTGTAAAATTACCATAGTGCCCCTGGAGAGGACTTTTCGCGTTTTAAGTCGATTTTTAATATTCTAAGATGTTTTAGAATCGATTTTTCATAAGGAATTCAATGAAAATATTGGTTTGTGTCGTTTATGAAATTTTTTGTGTGAAATGGTCATGAACTTTATGAGGGGTATTTTCATAATTTTATCGAATTATGTTAAAATTGGTGAAATGATTTATTTGATTTCGATTTGTTGTTTTATGTATTCGAAAGGGTTTTCCTAATCGTAACGTAGGCTCTAGGGTTGTTTTGATGTTAGGGGTATTTTGGTAATTTGATCAATTTTTAGTGATTTTTATCGTGATACTTCTTTTTGGATCTGCAAGATGATGATTTCTATGTTTCTGGAGTCGTATTTTCCTAGTGTAGCGTGATTTCTAAGGTTTTGTCAGTTCGAGATACCTCATCCGGATTTCTGAAACATTTCTGGTAATAAAATAAAGTAATGGAATAAACATCCATCATTGGGAATCGTTGTGATCAGGTTGACAAGTTGATTAATCAGGCTAGTGCAAAAATGAGGTGTCTACAGATACCCCTCTTTGGCAGAGGGTTGAAGCAAACTAGATAGCAAATCTATTTTGGTAGATAGTGCGATATTTGAATGCCAAAGCTAGTGACACTTAATTTTGCAGCCTGATTTAGCAATTTGTCAGGGTGTTCGGATCCTTGAGGGTAAAACTCTCCCCGAATAAAAATGTTGTCAGGTTCTCAAGTGTGAGCTCTCACTAACAGTGTCAGATCCTTGAATTTTAGAAAATTCTCCTTGACTAATGCAAAAGTGCACGTGTGTGAAATGGTGTGATGTTGTGTGAAACTGAGTAAAAATGTGGCGGGTCCTAGAGATCTTCTCTCACTGACAATAATGATTCAAAATTGAAATGTGCTTATGCAACGAAAGCAATCATGGCAAGGTTGAATAATGAAGTAATTGGAGTCATAACAATGAAAGAACTTCGTTAAATCCTATTTGAAATTCTTTTTTAGAGTTCGAAAAAGTTTGAGTCTTGTTTATCGGACTCGAACCTATTGTAGCCACGCTTCTTAGGCTAAAGAACTTAAGCAATCCTGTTAATTCAATATGATTCAAAGAAAGCTGGAGTCTCGTTTCTCAAACTAGAACTAAGATTTATAGGCACTTCAAAAAGCCTATTCATTCTATGATTCAAAAAATTGGAGTCTCCCTTCTTGGACTCGAACCTAGGTTTGTAGGCACTTCAAAAAAAACCTACTCATTCTATGATTCAAAAAGTTGGAGTCTCGTTTCTCGGACTCGAACTTAAGTTTGTAGGTACTTCAAAAAGCCTATTCATTTTATGATTCAAAAAGTTGGAGTCTCATTTCTCAGACTCGAACTTAGGTTTATAGGCACTTCAAAAAGCCTATTCATTCTATAATTCAAAAAGTTGGAGTCTCATTTCTCGGACTCAAACTTAGGTTTGTAGGCATTTAAAAAAGCCCACTCAGTCTATGATTCAAAAAGTTGGAGTCTCATTTCTCGGACTCGAACTTAGGTTTGTAGGCACTTCAAAAAGCCTACTCATTCTATGATTTAAAAAGTTGGAGTCTCGTTTCTCGGACTAGAACTTAGGTTTGTAGGCACTTCAAAAAGTCTATTCATTCTATAATTCAAAAAGTTGGAGTTTCGTTTCTTGGACTCGAACTTACTAAGTCACGTTTCTCGGGCTTAGATTTATAGGAACTTAAGCAATCCTATTAATTTATTCTATGATTCATAATCGAGCTCAAAGTTTGAAAGATCAGGCCTTTATTGGCTTATCATGCATCTGGATTCATAATTATCATTGGGCTTCGCCGAACTTTTAAGTTTTTGTAAGATTTTCTTTTAATCATGTGATTAAGAACAAAAACTCAAAAAATGCCCCTAGTTTCAAGGTTGGCTTTAACTGGGACTTGACTACGAGACTGATGGAATGGATTACGCTTGAAAAATATGGACTCTGATGTATGATAGATATAAGAACTGACATTCTCTTAAATTTAAGACTCTTAAGATTATCATATATGCAATAAAGAATTGATCATTATTTTTTAGAAATGCTTGAGCTGGACTTAAAAAATCTTGATAAATATTAGAATAAAAGATCTTTCTCTTCAAAGTGGTTGATGATTCTACATCTTCCATTAGTGAACACTTGAACAAGTAAACATACTTTTGAAGATTCTACAATGTTCAAGATGACTTATGATTTTTTCGATTTCAACATTGTCTTCGTTGGATGTGAGCTCTTGGCTGAAAAATGAATATTGTGGCTTGAATGGTTCTGCATTTTCTAGTTTCTACACAAGCTTCCTTCTGGATTTTTCTTCTTGATAGGACCTTTCCTCCCATTTGATGATGCCATAATTTTTTGCCTAGATCGCCTCTTCAGGTTTTCAATCTAACGAGCTTTATTTTTCTTTTTCTGATGATGCCTTGATTTTTGCCTAGGTCGCCTTTTCAGGTTTTCAACCTAACAGGCTTTCTTTTTTATGGTTATGCCCTAAATTTGGCCTAAGTCACATTTTCGAATTTTCGACTTAGCGGGCTTTTTTTTTTTTCTTGATGATCTTGAATAACCAACTCGACAACTTGTTGATTCCCTGTACCTTAACCGAGTCAACTAGCATTCAGGAGGATTTAATAGGTGGGCTTAGGATACGCTTTAGAAAGAAAAGATATAAGGCTCAACTTTCCAAAATGCCCCTAGTTTGATATTCTCTCTTTTCTGTCATTCTTTTCTGTAAATTCTTTTGACTTTTTTTTTCTAATGCCCCTAGTTTGGCATTCTTTTTTTTCTACCAATTTTTTTTAATGCCCCTAGTTTAGCATTTTTTTCTTTTAAACCTTTTAATAGGGGATTTTCCTTTTAGATGACACTTTCCTTAAGAGAATACATTTTTTTCATGATCGGGCCTGAAGTAACTTCTCAGGTTGCCTACGTACCCCAAATATATTTATTTTTTCTTTTGGGATCAGGTCAAAACGTAGTTCATACCTAGATTCCCTCCCAAGGTTGGTCGGTATGGTTTAGAAAGAAGAGGCTATTATTTTTTTAAAGGCTGCGAGGGGCTAAAGAAGGTTATTTTTTTTTCTTTTTTGGTAAGATAGGATAATTGTTCGACCGAAGAAGGCCTCCTTTGATGAAATACTAATTAATTTAGTCAAGGTTTAGGAATTCGGTATCTGGATTGCTCTGTCGAGTAAGGTCTTCTTTTGAGAATAAATATTCTTCAATCTTCTTTTGTGAAATCAAGTATGATCGAAATTTCTGACTATTCAACTCTTCTACAACTTCGAGAAAATCTTTTATTCTCTTATGAATGAAAATTCTTATCTTTTGAGTGAAAAACATGGTAAATCCACTGTAGGTCTTAGTGTCTTTGTCGATGCTTTCAACTATATCATTTTTTAACCAATAATCTTTGACTTTGAAATCACTCTTGATCTATGTTTTTATGTAATCCATCCATATATCCTTATGAGACCATGCAAGAACATTGTCAATTTCTTAAGTAAGTTTACTATTCTCTCATGTTCTCCTGAGGATAACGTATCACCAATTTGCACTTCTTGAGTATACTCTTTAATTCCAATATTTATAAAATTTGGTTAGTGAGCTTTAAGTCATTTCTCATGTTAGATCTTATATTCAAATCATTATTGCACACATGATAATAAAAGCTTCTTTATTTATTGAAATTGAAAAGAACATAGACTGACAAACCTTACTAAAACCCAAAAATAAAAATGACTAACTGAATTCAAAGACTGACGCAACTAAAGCTAAAAAATAACTAAGAAGACTTAAAAAGACGACATCATTCTGAATGGAGGGACACAATTCTAGAGTCTATGCCACTTCGGTTATCTTCAATGGATGACTTGAACTTGCATGTTTTTACTATCTCTTCATATTCTGATTCAAGCCCCTGTCATATGCGGGACATCCCGTTGCTTCAATAATTTCTCTGTTCTTCAATTTTGTCACTGCCTTAGGGTAGTTGAGCTCATTCTGGCATAGAGCGAATGCACTATTAAGATCAATTGGGTGAATGAAGGAAACTGGGTCAACTGATTCGGGTTTGGATATTGATATTAGGTTCAAACTAGGAGGTGGTTGATTTTGAAAGGTAGGCAAAGGGTTAGTCTTAACATTGGGAGTAGTAGGAGTGGGTATGGTGACTTTTCCTTGCTCAATAAGGTCTTGGATAGCATGTCGGAGAGTAATATACCTGTCAAGAACATGACCAGGCATCTGATGAAATTCACAGAATTGCCCATTATCCATGTTTTGGGGAAGAGGATTAGACAAAGGCTTAGGTTGTAAAGGTGTTAGCAATCCCTTTTTCATCAATTTTTGATAAACAACACTAAGGGACATTCCAAGATTGGCAAACTGTCTCCTAGGCTTAGTTTGTGAAGGCTGAGTAGCTTGAGGAGATAGTGCGAAGGTGGTGTTGGCCACTTGTAAGGAATTGACATTAGGTTTGAAATGTTTGGGTTTCGACTCAGACAGTTTACTAAAAAGTTCAAAAGAGTAGGCATCCTCAACTTGATTTCCAGCCTCAATGAGGGATTGAAAAGTGGGAAGGTACTAAGGCATCAAGTACTTGGCATAATTTGGCGTGAGATTCCTGAGGATAATCTTGACTTGTTCCTTCTCTTGAAGTCGGTCCCACAATTGAGCAGCTTTAGCTCTCCATCTAACAATGAACTCAATAAAAGTTTCCCCAGGTTTCTGTTTAGTAGTTTCTAGGTCTCTTCTTGTGAGTTCAATATCCGTGTTGAATGAATTTCGACCAATAAACTCCTTCATCAATTCATGCCATGTTTTTACCCGAGATGAGTCCAATGACATTAACCAGCGTAGTGCAGGACCTGTCAGGGTTCTTTGAAAAAGTTGAGCCATCTGTTCTTCACATAGACCCTGAGATTGCATTATGCCGACATATACTTTTAAGTGAGTCCTAGGACATCCAATACCGTCAAACTTCTCCATATCTGGCATTGTGAACTTCTCTGGCAAATGGACCGTGGGAAACAAGGTCATTGCCCCTAATCCAAGATTAAGATTATCAGGGTCTTTGATATTCTTCAAAGCAGTTTCAACCTGAGTTATTCGATGAGCTGGGATAGGATCGACGTGTAACTGATCATCTTCTTGGTTTTCAACGAGATCAAACACATCCTAAGGTTCTATAGCTTTATCTTTTCCCTTTTCAATTTTCAGGATTCAATTTGTGTTTGGACAGAAGCAATAATCTGTGCTTGAAAAGATTCTAAAATCTGACGGAGCGCATCTTCATCCATAGTACTCGTTTCTTCTCATGGCAGAGACTGACTACTTAGCAATGGTACTTTAGAAAGATGACTTTTTTCACGGACTCAAAGTGGTACAGATGGAGGTTTTAAACGTTTGGGACCAATTATCACCTGATTGGAAGTAAACCAAGGTTAACCATTGACTCTAAAGGTTTGACTCTTAACCACATGATTAAAGTTTCGATATAGAATAGCCCAAGTCCGGTGGAAAATATCAAATCCAAATGCACTATAAGTCTATAATGACCAAGAAAGCGAGAAAGATTAGACACGGGTCGACCCCTGATTGGGATTGAACCTTTGATCAGACAAATTAATTTGATCCTAAGATCGAATCTTTCTATACAAAGTAGTCTGGATCTTTAAAAGTGAAAACCAATTAGTCCAACTGATTTGGTATTGATCAGTTTGATCCATTTGTCAATTGGGCCAACTGGTTTGAGTGGTTCAAATTAATCAGTACATTTCACGGATTGGGTCGGACCGATATTGCGGGTTTTGTTTGATTATTCTGGATCAGTCCGCCCACTTACCTGTTGGTTGGATTGAATAAAGCAACCCGAGAACACCCATAGTCAGTTCGGGTCGTGACCTATAAGAAGGCTTCTAGACTTTAGCTTTACTACGTGCAATGTAATTTATCTAGCCACCATTGCCCAAATACACCTATATACCTCTCGATACGTGGTGACTTGATTTGATATACCGTATATGTGATAATCTAAAGCCTCAACTCACTTCTCTGAAGTCAAAAACAGCCAGTTTGATCTCCAATTGAGAGGTGGCGCACGATGCTGAGCAAGGGCCCACTTAAATACCTCTCATCTAGAATAGACATAGTCTATCCCCCTCGTACAGTAGGGTACAGCGGGGCAAGATCTCGCTTAGTGAAATCGCCTCGACCCCCGCGGCCGTCCGCTAAATAGCGGATTAGGGGTCCGATCTACGTATCTCGGGGATTTTTAAAAGAATAGGGAGTCGCCACCTAATTTAGGTCTAGGAACCAAAATTAACTCCAAATGGATATGGGTCGGTCCGTGGATCAATGAGATGGGTAAGGGGTCAGGTTACGGATTCGGAAGGTGTTAGGCACCGAACCCGCCTGATCAAGATGATCAGTCTCTACTGCGATCCAAAAATATCCTACGGTCAACATTCAAAGACTAAAAGTTAAACTAGGGTCCAATCATCATCAAATTGCATCGGATTTACTAAACAAATCCTACGGTTAAAATAATTACATGATTTAATGAGGCATACATGACACCAAAAATTAATGGATCAATTCGATCATACTTTGAATAATAGAAAATTGATTTTCAATGCCACGTACATGAAATTAATGAATTGACTCATTGATGATATTTATCAAAGAAATTTGATTTCTGAGTCGTCACGTGCATTAAATTCAATGGGTTAACTTGCAAATTTTGAGTTGCCACATGTATTAAATTGGTGAGTTAACCACATGCTTAATTTTTAAATAAAATCGATTCAAATTTTCAATGTACCAAAAATCAGCGAGTCGACTCGCAATTTGTTAATCAAAATAATCTTTGATTATTTTTAAAAATCGCCACATGTGTTAAATATGTGATTTAACCCACGTGCACAATTTCTAAAAAAAATCGAACCAAAGTTCTAATGTATCAAAAATCAGCGAGTCGACTCGGAATTTGTTAATCAAAATAATCTTTGATTATTTTTAAAAATCGTCACATGTGTTAAATATGTGATTTAACCCACGTGCACAATTTCTTAAAAAAAAATCGAACCAAATTTCCAATGTACCAAAAATCAGCGAGTCGACTCACCAATCTTGATAAGCAAAAAAAATCGATTTCTTTACCCTCCACGTGTACCAAAATTCATGAATTAATCCACATATTAGTGAGTTGATTAATATCAATGTTAGCGGGTTGGCCCAATAACATCATAAATCGACAAATCGACCGGATAAATATCAACAATGAGCCGGTTCACTATCTTGATGTTAACAAATTAACCAATCAATTTATCAACAAAATTTGTGAATCGATCCACTAATAATTTGAAATCGTAAAAATTGTCATGGCGTCACGCCTACCCCAAAAATCGGTGTATCTATTCGGATGCATACGAAATCAAGAAACAATAAAAAAAAAATGAAGAAAAATAATAAAAATAAATAAATGAATAAATAAAATAAAATAAAATGAACATAAAAAATAATTACCTTTGTCGGATGATTTTTGATGCGTGGATTCCTTCAACAAAGAATTTGAAATAATGTGAGTACTTGTTGTGTCAACTACTATGGCTGATGGAGAATGTCGTAGTATAGATTCTTCACGGTGAATTCGATGGTAATTTGTGGGAACACGTGATAGAGAAGATGATATGGTTGCTACGATAAGATTTTTAATGTGATGAGGTGATGGAGATGACGACTACTCCAATGAAATGAGAAAGATGTGGCTGATGTGATGAGGGTGTTAATGTGATGAAATGATGAGGATGGTGGCTAGGCAGCACATAGATGTATCGTGATGTTGTGAAGGGTAAGAGAGCTGAAAAATGTGGTTGGAAATGGTGATGTTGATGATGCTGAAAATGGGGCTGCTAATGGTAATGTTGGTGATGATAGATGGTCTGCTAATGGTGATGTTGATGATGCTGAAAATAGGGCTACTAATGGAGATATTAGTGATGGTAAATGGGGCTGCTAATGGTGATGTTGATGATGCTGAAAATGGGGCTGCTAATGGAGGAGAAAATTTGCTTTTTATTTTTCTTGGACATGAATGGGTGCTGTTTTTTAATGGAGGCAGCCCAAAAAATGTTTTTTTTTTTTTTAATTTATGGAGAGGAAGAAGATAGGGAAGGGTAGAGGTGCAAGGTAGAGAGAGGAAGAAATGTTAGAGAAGAAAACGTGGAGATGAGGGAGACCACAACAGATTTTTAAAATGGAGAGAAAAAAAGTTGCAGGTTTTTCTTTTCCTTCAATGGCAGCCAAGCTAAAAAATGTCCCCCTTAATTCGTTGCTTCCACTCTCTTTTATAATGGTATTCCTCATCAAAAGGTGGGAGAGGGAGAGAGGGAGATAGTGGGGAGAAAGAGGGAGAGAGGGGTGAGGACGTGAGTGTTGTGTGGGTGAAGAGAGAAGTTGGAGAAGAAGGAGTGGAATACGTGGGGACTTTTGAAAATTTTTTATTTTTATTTTTTATTTTTTTATTTTTAAAAGAATGAGAGAGGGGGATCCTACGCTACTCGTACTACAGTAACTCTCCGCCAATGAGTCGTGATTGGTTAAGTTAATGAATTGATTTTGTTTCCAATTGGTTGATTTCGAATTTTTTTTTTATTTTAATCGATGTTTTGATTTGAAATTTAATTTGATATTTTATATTACATTTGAATTTGTATTGATTTTAAATTTTGAATTTCGATTAGAATTTAATTTGAATTTTGATATTAAATTTGGTTGTTGGTTGATTTGATTTTGATTTTTGATTGATTGATTGTTCGATTTTATTTTTACATTTTAATTGGTTGGGTGATTCGTTTTTAATTTGAGTTTTAATTGTTTAATTTGAATTTTTAATTTAAATTTTGAACGGGTTGATTAATTTACGTTTTAATTTGAAATTTAAATTGATTTCAATTTTTAATTAGTCGGTTGATTGGATTTCGATTTAAATGTGATCGAATGAATTTTAATTTGTTAATTACATTTTTGGTTGGTTGATTTGGTTGATTGATTTAAAATTTTAATTCAATTTTGCATTTTAATTGGTTGAGTCATTTTTAACTTGATTTTCAATTTGATTTTAATTTTGATTTTAATCGGTTTCTTGAAAATGTAATTTTTATTTTGTATTAAAATTTAATTTGTTTTTACGATTTTAAATTAATTTTAAATTTTGGATTTTAGTTTAATTTTCAATTTAAATTTTATTTTGGTTTAATTTTTTTATTTTGAGTTTTATTTTCCTAGGGATCAAGGTCTCTATGTTAGGATTAGATGTTAAGGAGCGTTTTGGTCATTTTTACGATTTTTCTTAATTTCTCTGTTTTCATCGATTTGGATCCCGTTAGACTCAAAATCACGTTCTGAGTGTAATGGAGGTACTTTCGAGACTTTTCGGACATCCGAAATTTATGAAGGGTATTTTCGTCATTTTGATGATTTTTACAGATTTTTAGGAATTTCTGCGTGAGATTTCTTTCAGTCCCTGTGTGTTTGTTTCTAAATCTCAAATCCATATTTTCCTAGCGTAGCGAGGTCTCTAAATTATCGAAATGTGTAGCGAACCTATGCGTACGTGCTTATTAAGTCGGGTGTAAGATGTAGCGATCCTAAGCGTGCGTAAATTTCTAGGTCGAGTAGTGACGAGTAGGGAGGATGAAAAGAAACTAGAAACAGAAGGAACCAAACAGTACTCACAAGCCTTCGAGTTCTTTTATATTCATCATTAGGAATCTACTAAAATCGGGTGACGAATTGTCGAATTAGGCAGATGCAATAATGGGGTGTCTACAGATGCCCCTCTTTGGCAGAGGGTGGAAGCAAACTAGATGCCCAATCTATTGTGGTAGATAGTGCGACATCCGAATGCCAAAGCTAGTGACAGTCCATTTTGCAGCCTGATTCGGCAATTTGTCAAAGTGTCCAGATCCTTGAGAATAACCTCTCCTTGGAAAAATGTCAGATCCTTGAATTTTGAAAAAAATTCTCCTTGACTAATGCAAATGCAATGTGGGTGCACGTGTGTGCCTTTGTGTAGTGATGATTTTGAAAATGCGCATCTCCATTCTGCACATTCATGCTGAGAGGATAACAAACTGTGTAAGGTCGACATACAATCCGTGCAACATGTTTTTGCAGAAATTCAGATAAAACTAAGTAAAATCTAAGAATAAACTGAGCAGGTCTGAGTAAAATATAAGTAGATCTGAGTAAAATCTGAGATGACCCTCGGCGGT